>NC_061075.1:3980252-4059291 GCF_021917145.1 Hypomesus transpacificus | reverse complement strand
TCACACAGAGAGAGAGGTAGAGAGAGAGGTAGAGAGAGGGGTAGAGAGAGGGGTAGAGAGAGGGGTAGAGAGAGGGGTAGAGAGAGGGGTAGAGAGAGGGGTAGAGAAAGAGAGAGCTAATCGTTAGCATGGGTGAAGATATAGTTAGGCATGGACCATATGCTACAGCAACAGTCCATGTATCTTTAAACTGGTGGATCGTTGTTTCAAATTACACTCAGAGGGAACTGCATTTTTCTCAGACCATGTCAAGGTTTCAGACGATTGTCTCAAATCTCTCTCGCCGACGAGTGACTGTAGAGCACAGTCGGTTTACTTTTGGCCATGAGGTTTTTGAAAAAGAAATGTGCTGGACAAGAGTTAGAAATGTCATGATCCATTGCTTTAAAAAGTTGCTTCTCTGAGGCTCAAAGCACAAAGGATGGTGCGACAATAGAACTACAGTAGTGCAATTGAACTACAATTGTAGAAATACCACAGCAACAGCGCTGCAGCAGTGGAAATTCCACATCGTAACTACAATGGCACAAAACACTGCAACAGAACTACAACAGCAGAATGACCACAAAGAAAACGACAACAGTAGAACAAAAGGGAAGCAGTTAGTGGAGAACCCCCCCCCCCCCCCCCCCCCCCCCCCCCCAATCGGCGACACCCGAAGGGATATACTGTTGCTTCCTGAGGATAAATCCCACAGGGAGGGGCTGTGTCTATCGGTATGTCTGTTCTGTTTTCCACGCTGCTGACCAACAGCTGCAGGTGGACATACTTGGCGGTCATAAGGTTGGTGTCGGGTCGTCATGGGAATCAAGGAGACAGCTTTAGTTTGTAACTTTCTATGTACCTACACACACACACCCAAACAGTGAGTCCTCGGGGAGACGTTCTACTTTGACAAATGGAACTTGGAGTTGGTTAACCTTCTGACATTGATGTGTCATCGTCTCTGAGTCTTGAGAGTGTCGGGCATGATGTCTGTGTTGATGTCTGGAAAACGTGTCAAATAAAACACTCTCATAGCTCCGAAAGGCTAATGTTGGTTGAAAGAAAGCTCAGCGCTTCCACAAAAATGTCTGTTTACTCCGTTTTCGTGAATTTATTATGAATAATCTTTATTTACCCAGGGTAGAGCTTGTGTGTTCTGCTGCTGTGCGTGTGCATGACTATATTTGTGTCTCTATATTGCATGTGTGTGTGTGAGTTTAGAAAAGTCAGTATTTGTTGCACTTGCACAAACATTGGCCCACACAGACAGCGGGGTCCAAGGCTCGGTGATTTAAGTGGTAGCAGGTTCATGAGCGGCCGGGAGTGAGAGCACCTGGGCTTAGGATGGCAACCTTACCTGTCTCTATCCCCCCCCACCCCACCCCCCCCCCACCCCACCCCCCCCCACCGACAGTCCTCATTACCGCAGGCCTTGTTTTGCTCCCTGTTTGCAGCCAATGGACCGTTAGACTGTTCAGAGGAGGGCAATAAATTGCATCGGGCAGATTCCCGAGCTTGCAGCCTTCCTATCCGTGTTGGCCAATAAGGACAATTTGGCTCGCCCCGTGAGCAGCGCGAGCAGGAAGAGGAACGCCGCTCCGTTGGAGGCGTTTGACCAGGACGTGATGGTGCACTTATTGCCACAGGGAGATGTGTGGATGTTAGGAGTACTAAGGGGCGTCCGCCTCCGAAGAGGGGGTCAAACGCACCCCATTTGTTAGAAATGGGTGGAAACGCCGTACTCCTACTGGTGCTAACCTGCTAATAACAAGAAAAAAAATACCACAACCCTTTGTTCTGTAGATTGTTGTTGTGTTCATCCGTACGTTTTCTTAGAACTATTAAATAGCAAATGTTTGTATTTAACATTTGAGCCCTCCCACATCTTAACATGAAGGCAAATATCTCATCAGAAATGTTTAGTCCGATGGTTCTAACCTGACGTAGGGCCAGGTTAGTGAGGTAAATTCCTCGAATTTATCACCGGAGACATTTCAATGTTAGAACACACATGCGGTCTAGTTTTCTGATAATATTACTGCAGAGACTACAGTGACCTTTTAGAAGTGTGTAAGACAGAGATTCAGCTGTAGCAAAGACAATTGCTGTGTTCTAGCCTCATTTACATTTAGACTGCAACACTTCCAGGGCTTTGAAATGATGGCATAATCATGATGGCAAAGGCTGTTGACGACTAATTAATGATGTGTGCATGAGTGTGTGTGTGTGTGCGCGCGTGTGAGAGAGTGAAAAAGCAAGGAAGAGGGCACGTGTATGTGTGTGTCAATGTGAAATCCTGTGTGACAAGTCAGTGGGTATTTCGTGCACTCTCAACTGCAGTCAAAAGCAAGTCACAATCTTTCACCCTATAACCAATGATGAAACGATACACAATCAAATATCTTCAGCATGCAGCCGACAGCACAAAATCCCTCGATTTTAATTAAAAAGAGCTTAATAGCGCCTAGGGCCTGACCGGAATAATGCCGGACATTTTGACAAAGGCACAAACTTTGCTACAGTTTAATATTGCAATTTCACGGCACGAGAGGGAGAGGAAAAACGAGCAAACGAAAACAATGGCTCAGCGATCCAGTGGAGGTCTATGTGTTGGCTATTCCCTGTAAAAGGTTACTGCTCGTTCGTCTCCATTGTGAAACCTGGCTTTCGTATAAAGCCATCATACTGTTTACAAGTAGGCTAGGTGTGTGTCCAAAAAAAATGGAGAGAGTCAAAAAGGAAATGTCACAGAAATGTCAAATGCCTGCTGGCTTTATCCATTTCCTCTCTGTATCGCTAAGATGTACTTGGAGAATGAGAGGGTCCTAATGTTGCTCTGGAGAGTCGCTGAGGAAGGAGCCGGACCCTGGCTGTGGGATAAGGGGCGACTGGAGTGTGCGGAGGGAGAGGGTGGCATGAGAGGGGTTCGATGGAAGGCCCTTAAAAACAGTACAAAAAAACCCACTAGGAAATACACTTAAATCCATTTCAAAAGTCAATGGCTAGTTCGCCTCGTCTCCCTCAACTTCCCTCACGGAATGTTCCAGTCAAAGGTTGCATTCGTACACACCAGGCTCATAGACAGGGGCGGTTCGGGTAGTTCGAACGACCCCCCCCTACCAAAAGTGCAGAATGTAAGTCCGTTTTTTATTATAATAATACATTAATAATTTTAAACATCATGAAGTGAAACACAACTTAATTAGTAACTCCTCACCTGTCTGCCTGTTCTGATGACTTTTTGAAAATAATTACCCCTCCTTCCACTACACTACGAATCGGCAAAGCACAGATCAAACCCTGCACCCAACCGCCCCTCCCCGACCACTCTTTCTGCAAGGCGAGTGAAAGCCTGCATTTTCTTTTTTTGATTTGCATGTTTGTGGCGCACTAATATACAGCTTAATCAATTATCCATTAAAGCTTTTCACATTACGACTCAAGCAGAGCCCTCATAATGCATCTGTGCCTGATATGCATTTGTATAGACTAGATTACCTAGCCTTCCCTCGCTTGCCTTTGTTGGTAATGGACCTTGGCTGTCTTCCAGCTTGCGTGACACGACATCTCCCCGTTGCACACTTTTTACTTTTAGCAGGCTACATTTCAAGTACGAGGACGTAGGCTACTGTTGGGTGCAGCATGCACACGATTGGAACGTATTACTTCGCCAACACACCGTGCTTTCAACTTTGACCCTGTCGCTCATACATCTGTCACAGTTCATAGAGCAATATGTCAATATTATCGATTCAGATGTTCAGTAGTAAATCTTTTACCTTGGAGATACAAAACAAAAAATGAGGAGCTGTCCGCACACTGTTGGAGGACAACAAGACAGCTGTATAGCTCAGCTGATGTATCTTCCACTGTGCAGAGGATTTGGGTCAGTTTAGCCAGGCAACATGCGGGCTTACTCACTGCAAAATCGGTTGGATGCAGTTGGACATCGGCCCATTGCATTCCCATGTATTGGGACATGCAAAATCCTATGTTTTGGGACAGCCAAGATCTTTTTCTGGCATACTAAACAGAGCGGTACTATAAGTAATCGAGACACGCCCTTGATATCCCTCCATCACACAAACTAGGCCCAGGTGCACTAGAAAGTGGAGCGACATGATATTCATTGTCTTGAAGCAGTGGTAAGGATGACAAGAATCAATGATCCAGCCTTCAAACTAGCTGCGATTTTGCTGAGTTAATTAGCTTGCCTTTAGCTGATGTTGCCAAGTGTTGGCTAGGGCTGCCTACCTCTCACTCTACACAGTACATGCTAATAGTTACGTCTTGTTGCCTGGTAACAGATTATTCACGTGGATCATTCGAAAGATCTTGATGGAGGGCTTTGTAAGCAATGTTGGCTCAACATTACAGCCACTGTGATTGGCCACTCTCTCTCCAAACGACGACTCAATGAAAAGCAAGCAAACCTGACCATTAGCTAAGTTCTCACGGTAAGTATCTTTCATGAAAGCGCCACTCTGTTCAAGGAGAGAGTTAATGACACGGATTTACCATTTAAGCTTTTGCATGTGCCGTACCATGGAAGATCCAAATGTTTTCTTCAACGAAGCAACGAAGGTTGCAGGCCAGTAGAAGAAAAGTAAGGGTTAATGACATCTCATCCTTCTGTCACCTCAGTACAGGGCAAGGTGCAAGGTTGCCGTATCAAAGTCACCTTTAGGGGGCAGTATAGATTTAGGCTGAGTCCATTCTCATCGCTAGTAGCTGTGACCTCAAGGTTGCTGTCCTAAAGTATGAGTGGATCTGTGTGGAGAGAGAGAGCGAGAGAGAGAGAGAGAGAGAGAGAGAGAGAGAGAGAGAGAGAGAGAGAGAGAGAGAGAGAGAGAGAGAGAGAGAGAGAGAGAGAGAGAGAGAGAGAGAGAGAGAGAGAGAGAGAGAGAGAGAGAGCGAGAGCGAGAGCGAGAGCGAGAGCGAGAGCGAGAGCGAGAGCGAGAGCGAGAGCGAGAGCGAGAGCGAGTGGCGGAGCTAGCACAAAAAGGCCATTTGTTTAGAGAGGTGGTAGTCACACACTCACCGGGGACAGACCATTATTCACATCATCATCATTCATCGTGAATGGGAAGGGGGGGGATATTTTCGGCTGCTGCTGAGGGTGTAAGGACAAACCTGGCAACCCTGACTGGCAGAAGCAAAGCTAATGTGCTGCCAGTGCAACCGCCCGGTCGTCAGGTGTGACATGACAGAGACTGCTATGACATTGACCGCAGCACCCGTCACTGTCACCCCGCGTTACTGTGTACCCGGAGAGGGCTAGGAGAGGACGAGACGTGCACACAGGTTCAAAAGCCCTCCAGCCAATCACCTGGCTCGGATGACCATCCAGGAAGTAAGAGACAGTCCTCCCTGCTCCCTTTAACTATAAATATCCCTTTATAGTGCCACTTTTGATCTTTATCTCAGCAGTGGCAAATGACTCATTTTCCCAGGTGGCTTTGTGGCTCCAGTGGGATTTCACCCACGCCGCGGAAGCCCCCATTTCTAGAGCGTTTGCGTTGATCCAAACTAAATGAGGCTTAGTTATGAAACTCGCTCATATTCGTACAGCGGCGATGATGTAATCCTTCATCGCTCGCTCGCTCGCTAGCTCCCCCAGCTCAGCCAGGAGTTTATGTAAGATATTAGTTGCATTTATTAGCTTGGTCATGCCGGCGAATCGAGAGAAATGATTTGCTCTCGCTCCCTTACCTTCCTTCCCGCCCTCCATCACCACACCCTAAGCCTTTGGCGCCGCGGAGCAGCTAACCATCCTCTCATTAGTTAGCCAGTGCTGTCCTCTCTGTGCCATGGATTCAATTTTCCGGTGCGGGAGGCATGGGCTAATATATTGGACGCTTCGTTACCTATTTGGTTTTAATGAAGGCCAACTTTTTGTAACTTCCCCACTCGCCCTCCTCCATCTCTTTTCTTTCCTCCCCTCCTGGTCATTTCACTTTCTCTGTCCTTTGACTGTCTCTCAGTGTACAGTTTACAGACTGTATGCATTCTGTGTTCCCCTACACATGTGTACGGCAACACGCACACACACTCAAAGTGAGATCTTGCAAATAGACAGACCTCACACAGTATGGGGTTAAAGTGATCCAGGCACTGGAGAAACAATGGAGGAGAATAAAAAAGCAACAATCCGAGTGGCCAAGGGACGACTCGCGAAAGGTTAAGGCCGTAACTTTGGATGAGCTTCGGCACGCATGCCCTCCATCCCCCCCCCCCAACGTACACACACACACACTCCCCACCATGCATCTTCCATCCATCATCTTCCGCGAGGCAGCGAAGACTCCCCCCCCTCCCCCGCGTGAGGAGTGCCAGTAGTTATTAAGATCCAGCGATTGGTTCAAGGTGATGGATGGGTCGCTGGCTTCGTGCGCCGCGGCCCCGGGACCCCGACACGCCATTTTCGGACCAGGTTTTCAGCACTTTTCATGGATGACGAGCCCCGGGAGATAAATAAAAAAGACGGCGCTACGCAGTCTCCATAACTGCTGACCCAGGAGCACTGGGTAGCTGTGGCGGCTGGAGATAACCTTAAGCATCAGCTGACCCGGGCCGAGGGCAGAGCCGGGAGGGAGAGGCGCTATCGGGAGCCCCGGGGGCCATCGCGCGAGCCGTCCGCGCATCGTTCGACGAGGGACTTTCCGCAAGAAATGTTACGGAGCCGTTTAAATGTGCTCGCTTTGACTTGTGTGTATCACGGTCAGTTCGGGAGATAGGGTTACTGCTGGATCTCTCCCACAGGCGGGGGGGGGGAAATGACTAAGATTATCCCAACCGAGGAGACCACCCACACCGTGTGTGTGTGTGTGTGTTTGTCACCAGAGGACGCCGGCCCACAATCCTTTTCCCGGGCCTCACCCGGCTTGACTCTGACAGGATCAGGAGCAGTCCCATGGCCCCCCCCCCCCTAAGGCTCCTCCGCCCCACTGTAACCTTGGAAAGTATCGAAAGAGCCGGCACGCCATTATCTCCACTTCCTCCCCTCTTCCTCTCCGTAGCAGTCCAGGGATAATACCATAGCCCGTTATTTCCTTGACTTTTAATTCCCCGGAGAAACCGCTTAATTACAGCCACAAAGGAAGCCATTACCCAAACAACATGTCGTAGCAACACCAGCCGCTTGCCGCCCCTTACTCCTCCGCACCTCCCCTCCCCCACCCCCCCTAATTTGAACAGGGGATCATTCAGCTTCCACTAATGAAGACAACAGGGGTATAGCAGGGGGGAAATGTTTGCCTCTCTTGTATGCATCTCGGTCTTGATCGAGTGCTCATATTTACCCTGAAACAAGCTAATCAGCTGCAACCAGAATCGGGTCAAAACCAACTTTGATTTTCTTCAAGCTCTTGGGATACACTATTTGTTTGACTTACAACCAAGACAAAGTCTTACTACGACTATCGTCCTGTTGAATCAATACAAGGCAGCCCTCCGAAGCAGGCCGTAAAACCTCGCCTCGAATACTTTTATGTTTTGTATCGTGTTGTAGAAAACTGGGAACATGAAAACCACAGCAGTTTTCCCCCTTCCTTCCCCGCCTCGCCTGGAGACCCTAAGATGGCTGCACTCAGCCTCAACCCATGCTGTTCTCAAACCGGCTCTCCTGCAGCAACCACACGTCCCGCACAACGCCCAATCACAACAGCGACGGCTGCTGTTGCGAATGATGCTGAAGGTGTTACGGGGCCCCAAAACTGCATATTTTTCTTAAGGTTGCTGTGACAGGGCCTACACTTGATTTCAACAACACAGTAAGAGTACACCCTGTTTTCGAAGGAAATAAAAGAACGGACCATTTCTTTTGGACCTTCCTTCACTGCATAATACTTTCTTTGACCTTGTTTCTAAAATTCTGAAATACCGAGCAGTATGTTCAAATAGTGTTGCGTTCCTTCCAGCTAGGGTGTTTGAGTTTCGGTGGGCTTGCTAATGGAGAGGTGTGTGTGTGGCTAGCCTTGCTTCCAGACAGACATCGTGGCAGCCCCTTAGAACAGGCAGACAGGTGAAGAGTCACTCATTTAGATGTGTTTTTTTTCACGCGAGAGAGAGAGAATGCAAATGACATTTACGGCATTTGTTACAGACGCCCGACTTTTGAAAGTGTCCACTTCTCTGCATTACTCATCTCAGAGGCTCTTAGACAGGAGCGCCGTCTTGAATTCTTCAAACAACGCTCTCACACACACACCCACCCTGCCTCCACAGCTCTGCCCTCTCACCAACAACCCCCCCCCCCCCCCCCCCAACACACACACACGCACACCACTCTTTCATATCTTTCAAACACTTTTTCTTTTTTTTTTCTCTCTCTCTGTACTCCTATCTCGTTTGATAGAGATGCCCGCACAGTTTCCATGGAAACGGAAAGAATCCGCTCTGTCTTTCACAGGGAGTGGCCTGTGTGTTTGAACTAGATCAGCTCATATGATCAGTGAGGCCGTGGTCTGTTTTGCAAGTGAAATCCCAGACAGAAATTTCCAGTGGCTAAAGAAAGCTGACAGAGTAGACAAGGCCACAAAAAAACAGATACATCAAATGAAAAGGGATCCGTGTAGCCAATCATTTCAATTCCTGGGAATTATGCAAACACTTTTGAATATCACTGGTCACAAATGTGTACCTACAGTCATTGTACACGGCAAGTTCATGTTTACGGCACAAATGTAAGGTAACCCTTTTTAAAGAAGGGGTGAGTTTGATTTGTTGCCACACCAACAACTTTGAATCATCCCTTGGGTATTTCAGAGGCCCTGTGGGGGCTGGTTCCTGCCTCGAATGCAACCCGGAGACGACGCAGTACAGAAAAGATTAACGAGAGAGCGAGGCATTCGAAAATGCCACCTGAAATGTATGGAGTTAGATTAGTTTCATAATTCAAACAAACAAACGCAACACGATTCAAACAAACTTAACACGATCCAAACAAACGTAACACGATTCATACAAACATAACACGATTCAAACAAACAAACAAACGTAACACGATTCAAACAAACGTAAAACGATTCACAAATGTATTTCGTGATTCACAAATGTAACGCGATTCACAAATAAATGACCCTATTACATTCGTTTGCAACCTGACAAACACAAGTTACAAATCCCTGCATTCGTTGGTGTGAATCCTTGCATTCGTTCGTGTGGATTTTTGGAACTTTCCTGACGCGCTTTGATCCACAAATGCATTTTTTCTAAAAGATATCCTCAGCAGCCTATCAGGTCGTCTCTTCCAATTTTAGCCAATCACCGGAGAATGTCTAATATGGGTAGACGGGCTCTGCGTTAGCCTAGGAAACACGGAAAATGACTAAACATGAATCCTGCCATTCATAACAATATTTAATCAGGTATGATCATCGGTTTAATAAGATTAACAAGCAATATTTCACCTACATGCAACCAGACGACATTGCTCATGATCTGAAGGAGACGATGTCCGTCATTATGGCAGGTTGTTGAAGTCCACATAGACACGTTAATGTGATTGGCTAAAATTGGAAGAGACGACCTGATAGGCTGCTGAGGATATCTTTTAGAAAAAATGCATTTGTGGATCAAAGCGCGTCAGGAAAGTTCCAAAAATCCACACGAACGAATGCAAGGATTCACACCAACGAATGCAGGGATTTGTAACTTGTGTTTGTCAGGTTGCAAACGAATGTAATAGGGTCATTTATTTGTGAATCGCGTTACAATTGTGAATCACGAAATACATTTGTGAATCGTGTTACGTTTGTTTGAATCGTGTTACGTTTGTTTGTTTGAATCGTGTTATGTTTGTATGAATCGTGTTACGTTTGTTTGGATCGTGTTAAATTTGTTTGAATCGTGTTGCGTTTGTTTGTTTGAATTATGAAACTAATCTAACTCCATAGAAATGACATCGCAAGTCAAATCTCAGTTGCAGGAATAGCCCACACTACCAAAAAAAAGAGGTTAGGGTTAGTATTCCTTTGCTCTCTGTCAAAATCTCTTTTCCTCACGCATGCAAATGGACGTGCGGTACATTTTACAGGGCATTTCATTCATGGAGCCGACACTTTTATCCATGGCGACATAGCAATAGTGCATGTAGAGAGTGCAGCAGAAAGTCAAGGACCGGAAGGGCTTTGTTCCAATAGTATTTCAGAGTCAAAGAACAATATCTATTTACCAGACCGAGTGCAAAGAAACCCCATCTCAGCTTCCAGGCATGGTGCAACAATCGTGAGATATCAACCACAGTGGGATAATCACAATCTCAACTACGGCATTAACTGTGGTAACCACGGTACCCCTCTGGGGCACACGGGGGGGGGGGGGGGGCTTTAAAGGCTTCATCAGACTTTCGTGGTCGACCGAGTAACTTTCATCCTGACAGTTTCGAGGTGGGTTCACGCAATCCTCTCCCGGGGGAGGGGGAGGGGGGGGGGGGGGAGCTTGAGGTCAGCGTCACCGCCCCAAAAAAGCAGGGTCCTTCATTTTGTCATCATTACTGTGGTGCAAGAACTCTCCCAGACCAACTTCTGATTATGTTCTTCTTTGTTTTGTTGTGGGGTTACAACAGGCCTCGCAAACTTCTTTTGAATAGGCTCTTTTCAAGCCCAGGATTTGATTTCATTTGAGAAAACTTGGGAAGGATGCCTGATGCTGAGGACTTGTTGACACAGCCTAAATAACTTTGTGTGTGGGCTATTTGTGCGAGGGAAGATGTTTGGGAAATGCTTGAAGAGAGTAAGTCATTTTGATTAAATGGATTTAAAGATTATCAGGTTTCCCATTCAAGTTCGCGATGGGGTCTTTTTCAGTTGTCCTCGAAGGCTTTATCTATGAATCTAAACGGGTCAATCGTCTCATGTGCTGGCAAAGAGCTGTTTCAACATCATGTTGGTCCCAAGGTTCCAGAAAAGGAAGTAGCATAAAGTTAAAGAACTGATTCCAGCTTGGAGCTATACCTCTTAAGCCAACCGTTAAATTACTCTCACAAAATTAGTAATTTCTGCAATTTCGACACTGCCGAACAAACTCCTATCAAAAGATGGGAAACCATTACCGTTTTCATTTATTCTGTTTTCCTATGATTGTTTACTGCTTCTGTGTACTGCTGACTTGCGTTGAACATGTTGCTGATCATACTACAACTGTCGTGTTCAAACGAATCACAGGATGAACAACGGGAAACATCAGTTTGTTTACATTTACATTTACGCATTTAGCAGACGCTTTTATCCAAAGCGACTTCCGAGAGAGAGCTTCCCAAAAGAGCATAGGTCACTGATCATAACAACAAGGTAGTCCCAAAGAGTCATTGTGATCCTGGACGAACCTAACATCAGGTCCAATCAAGCATTCCTAAGTGCCGTTGTACTCCTGGAACAAGTGCGTCTTGAGCCTTTAGAATATAGAATATAAAGACGTTTACGCATGTACGCAGGGTGCATGAAATGTTTGTACTAAACCTTTTTTGAAACACTTGAGCTTCGGCCGAAAAAGCTTAGGCAGCATGTCTCCATGTTTGCAGACAAAGCATTCAAAGTTGCAACGCTGTTTGGGCTTTAGTGCCCACCTCTTGTATAGGATTGGATAGAAATGCTCATCCTGTGGTCGAATTTCCACAACATACTGTACCTCACCCACAGATGGGTTGATAGCTACGAAGGCATTCAGCAAAGACGGATGGCGGAGGGAGAAGAAAACCCCAAACCAAAACGTAAGAGATTGGGGACGAGCGGAGAGCAGCCAGGAGCCGGGATCTGTTGCACCTCCTCGAGACTGCACGAGTCGGGGCCTCCTCGGTGAGTGATGTGCCAGCGTTTTAGCAAGGTTAACGACACGGGGCAGCAAGGATGAATGGCCCTCTGGTTCCCAACTGTCAGCACTGGGACTCGACAGACCGAGAGGAAATGGGGGCGAAGGGGAGGAGGAGGAGGAGGAGAGAGAGATACGGAGAGACAGAAGTAGAGGCCGACAGAGGGATACGGAGAGAGAGAAAAAGAGAGGCGGTGAGAGAGAGAGATGGCAACAAGGAGAGATGCGTGGAGTGGAAGAAAGAGAGAGAGGGTGCATTTAAACAGATGGAGAGAGAGAGAGAGTGATGGAGAGGGGAAGAGTGGACGGAGGAGGGAACAACGTGCACCACAGACTGAATAACCCTAGCAAGTCCAGGAAACAGTACACTGTGTCCCAGATATAGAGAAGAAGAGTAACCACCGTCTACTTCCCAACTGAATGAAATGTCTACTGTGATTTGTGATCGCACAGGTTCAAACAGCGTCATTCTGTCTTTGGTACAAAAAAACCCAAAACACAATTGGGTTAGATTGGTTATTTGATGGCTGGATGGATAGATTTCCGAAAAAAATTGTAAATAGCCATTTAAAATAAAGTTTTATACTTGAATGGCAAAGAGAGTTTTCATGGAAGGATTACGCTCAAAGCTAATTCTCTTTATTCAACTTAGCTGAAGAGTTCTACTTCTCTTTAGGGCCTAAGGTTTTACCTGTGACAACAATGAACTTTTTAACTTTAATTTAATGAATTTCTAAGTCCGTGCTCCTCGGTTAATTGGTAATGAGTTCTCTAAGAGTTTACGCCAAACTCCAAATTAACCTTTAGTTCCGATGGGAAACCACCACAGAATCAGCCTTCCAAGAACAGACCATGAAAGACCGTGCAGGCACTGTTTCTTGCACAAAACGACACCACCGTGCTACTGTAGCAAGCTGTCTGTACAGTATAACTGTGTGTTTGTCACAAGCTTTTCACAGTGCTGTCGACAAATCATTCTGACAGAATCTGTCCTACGTTTGACGAACGTATAAACAATAGTCTGATGGGAAAAGGGAACAAGAAACCCAAACTCAGTCCCACACAACCTCTATCGCCTCCCTCCCATCGCTCTCCGGGTCTGCTCCAGAATCAATCTGACAGACAAACAAGGTGATTACGAACACCTGCAGTGAGGAATGGGGGAACCATCTCCACCAGCGAGCGAACGTGATGGGCGCGCCAGGGCTTGTTGTCACACTTCCCGCGTAGCCTCATTTTCTCCAGCAATCTCAAACTTCCACAGCAAGGTTTTCTGTTCGCACATTAGGTTGAAGTGGGGAAGTGTCACGTTCAAAGTCCCTCGTCTCTATGTACGTTTTTGTTTTGACTGTTTTTTTCTATCTCATCCAGCTGCGGGAAGGAAGCTATAGTGGGTAGCTTGAGTTGCTTCGCCATTGAACTAGCGACACAGTGCCTCATTATTCTCACCTCAAACTAGTTTGTAGCTTTTGACACGCTTCTCTGCGTCTGTCTGTCTTCTGTGTCGCTCTTTCTTTTCAAGAAACCATCCCAAGATGTCTCTTACCCAAAAGAAAGAAGAAAAAAATAATAAAACATCTTCACAAGCTACTAGTATCGAGAGGCTCCGGGTGCCTTGTCACAATATTCTTGATAGATAGATACCTCCTGAGTGAATGCTTGCTGACTCGTTGGGGTGGATAATCAGAGGAACCAAGATCGCCAGATCACCTGCCGCCGCCGTTGCCACACTTGGGTTATCGGATAACAAGAGGGAGACATCCATGTTGAGCTCTGTTCAGCATTGATAGTCCCTGATGCCAAACAGAATGATGATTCACATGGGCTCTGATATCAGTCTGATACCACGGCTGTCCGCCCATAACAGTAACCATCACTGTAACAACAGAGTAAATGGGTTTTAGGCCTACAGTCTCATGCTTAGCTTTCCAAGATAAGACATGTTCTCCAAAGTCAAAAGAAAAGAGATAAAAGCTAGGTTAGAGCGAGTCATAACTTGATTCCAGCTCCTTTTACTCCTTGAAACAACTTCTTTCGAGGAATAATACAACTACTGATGATTGCTGTTGAACAACCACTCAAGTGAAACTTGGTAGGAGGTTAAGCTGTCCAGGGGAACACTGAACAGAGCCGAACAGACAACATTGAACCGAGCTGAACTTCTACGTACCCACGCTGTTTTGATGTATTGCTAATGAAATGGTGGTTGCCACCCATTTCAAGCTTGAACTTGAACTTGTGAAATGTTTGAAGTGTATAATTTTCTTGTGTTGGTGTTGTGTTTTGCGAATGAATTGCGACACTAAGTGTTAGGAATATCGCGCTCATTCTCAAGGCAATCAGGCCTCTTGCTTGACATGGGAAGCCCTTGTCTGGTCATAATCACAGCCTGCCACATGGAGGTCCCAGGAGGAGGGGGTCAGGCTGTGACAAGGCTAGTGGTGGATACCTCAAGGAGAACACAAAAATGTGTGTCTTAGAAAACAATGGGGTTGTAACCATGAGTGTGTGTCTGTGTGTATGTGAGAGAAAGAAAGGTGAATGACTGCATGCCTTTGACTGTGTGTGTGTGTGTGTGTACACTTTAAGCCCCCATTGTGTGAAATATCGTTTTCATTAAAGGGCAGGCAGTGGTTTTGCAATGAAAACCCCAAACAGCACAACAGTGAATCCCTTGAGAGAATCCGCAGTCTTGCTGCTCCACACAAAAACCTTCTCTCTTTGGCGCATGCTCAGTAAAAACAAACAAACAAGGTTTTCATGTCCAATCCCACTGAATGACGCTTTCCTTCTGCGTTTCCCATTCCCTTCTCTGCCTTTTTTGTTATAGTTGGAAACCGTTGTCTATTTTTAGGCTGCTTTCCGTTGTCTTTCTTTTGAGTTTCCTAGCTCCCTCCATCTCGACTCAATCGCGCTCTCTTCCCCTTTTCCTCGTTAGCTGGCAGCCCTTGGAGGATTGAAGATCTTTGGCGGGATGGCTGCTGAAGATTGTCGCAAACTTTTTCGCGAGTACAGACGAGGACGTTTTTCGAGAAGTTAGGGATGAAGAGCCCCTCTGTTCTAGCACGGCGTCCTGCTGAGGAGTCTGCCATCACCGCCCTGTAGCTGAAGACTCGCTGAGTCGTGCTGTCTGTGCTATCTGTCAGGGCACCATGTGGTGAGGGAAGACTATTGAGTGTTCCAGTGCATCCTTTTCTGGTCCCCCTGCCTGTAGTCAAAGTGCTGGTGATGTCAACGTTGAACTCAAACGACTTCATAACATCGTCATAGTACACGAAACCCGTTGGTCTTGATCTTCTGGGAATCCACTGGAAGAGTTAGTCTGATCAAGAACTTTGCTCACTGATTTACCATAACTGTTTTGTTGGCACGATGTTAGATCATACTGTGGCTCAATTGGATCGCCGGGATTTTCACACAAAATGTGTACATTCTTCTCTGTCTATAATTAATTGATACGTTAAATAGTGAATTTGCTTTAATTTGATGCATTAAATAGAGAATTGCCTTTGTCTGTCGGTTTGTCAGCAGATGAGGTTGAGAAATGAGTTTATGGGGAAATGTTGTTTCTCCGTCGAGTGAAAAGTTCAAACCAAGATATTCTCTAGCTATAGGGCCTTTGGGTGTGCGTGTTTGTGTTTAATTGGAAATATTTAAATGACGTTGTTCTGAGGTGGACTGACAAATAAAGAACCAAAAACTGGGTAGCACATTATTTCCCTAGACGGTGTGTCACACCCAAAAGCTAAATAATATGACGCACGCTTATACAATAAGACCAACCAAGTGACCTTCACAGTTAGTCCAATACTTGTGGCACTTTGAGTAAAAAACAACCTGGGCTGTGCATTGAGAATGTCCACGTTTGCTCTTGTACATGCAAGAACCTTTCCCTACTCCTCTGCTAGGCATTCTGCATAACATAAAAGCTCATTGTCTCCTCCAGACCGTTAGACTGGGTGCGCAACTGCAGATGAAAGAGAATTAATATTGTTGTAGGAAGAGCACATTCCATTTCTGTGACTCTGAGAACAAGCTCATAGATATACACTGCACCATTCCTGTGCAAGATTCACAGCCCGGTCCATTAGTGTAATTTCACCATTAAATGTCCATAATACTTGCTTCTTTTCCTGGCTGACATCCTCGTCGTCTTATTTTGTTGGTGCTGAGGGATACCTCGGATCTCTCTCTCCTCCAGACAAATGTTATGGGTTCCGATTCAGCCCAGCGAGCCATGGAAAAGACCCAATTAACTGAAGAGGATCGAAAGAAGGATAGTGGCGACGTCAAGTTCAAGAGGTAAAGACACCGCCCAACCCCTGCCCCTCTCCGCAGGATGTAGAAATATCGATGTCAGTTCCATGAATAAAAAAAATAAAAAACTGACAATGACATTATTACTGTTGAAAAGCAGATTGGTTATTTCTGTGTAATTTCTTCCCATTTATTTGGGTAATCGAATCGAGGCGAGACAGAGGCTCTTTCGGGACAGGCTATCAGTCGTTACTCACAGAGCATGAACACTCTCGGATACACGGGAGGAAATGAACTGTGTTGTAGAAAGTATAGGGGGATGTGCTGTATATCTTCACAGGAGTTTTCATCTGTTCACTTGGCCGAGGCGTCGGTATGTGGGATGGTTATTACACTGTGTAGGAGAAAGGAATCAAAGGCGGGTACATGCAGCTTATCTACTTCAGATGTTAAGACAGGATCTTTGCCGGCGCGCCTTTTAATTCCAAATATCATCCAACCGTTTTTGTGTTCTTTTGTTGAATTAAATCCAACAAAGATCGCTCTCTCTCTCTCTGAATCGCCAAAAAGAGAGTCGTCCTCCACTTACAAGCGGTAGATACAGTTGGCACGATTACGCAAAGGAGGTGGAGTGTTATCGCAAGGGATCAGAAAGGTACTCATCAAAGCGACGGGCCTTTCACCAGATGCGCTTCAGGATAACGCACCTGCACCCCGACAATGACTCACTCTTGTCTTTCCCACCACGAGATGGTGCTTTGTACTCTAGCTGCCAGCAGGGTTCCTTCTCCCACCGCAGCTAATGGAGGATTTGATTAGTCGGAGGTGTATGCCGTTTCAGCTTTTTTATTTTGGCGCTCGCTGCAGAGTTTTTTAATGCGCGCAGCGTTGGGCATCTTCTCTCTTGAGTTTGACTTTGACTCTCCTCCCTCGCCCTCGCCCCCCCAACCCTCCAACCACCTGCGGCTTCTCTCCCCGTCTCTGACGTACTTAAAGACAGGCAACACGCAGAGGCTTTCGCTATGCTACGCTACACCCCCGCCACACCACCACCACCACCAACCTCCGTCTCCTTTGTCGACACCTCCTTTGGCTCTGCCCTTGCCTCATTACTGCTCTCCCCGAGAAGGTTCTAGAAGAAGTCCTCATATCTATTGCAAGACCCCCCCCCGTCTCATCCTCCCCTTTCGCCCGCTTCTCAGGTTCTTCGCCGACACTCCCTCCGCCGCCGTGTCCCTCTGTTAGCATGCTTCACCCCGCGAGCTGATCTCAAGCTGCGCCTCCCAGCCTCGGGGTCCTTCAAGGAGCAGAGGGGCTCTGAAAATATTCACGGGTGGGTCGATTAGAAGAACAACACGCACACACACACACACACAAACACCCAATGCGCCCCTGTACGCTTCCACCTCCGAAAGCCTGCTCTTGCTCGTCTCACGGGGGCCCACACACGGTTCTCCAGGTGGCGGGAAGTTGCAGGAGTGAGTCAGGGATGCACCGAGCGGGCGGATGGCGGCCGGGGGGGGGGGGGGGGGGGGGGGGGTTGATGGGGGTGGTGATGGGGGGGTTGGGGAGTAGGAGAAGGAGATGGGCCAGGGCGTGACAGCAGGAGTTATCAGATGGTATCTTTACGGTGCTACGCCAGGCCCTGGTGGACCCTTGGAAGCGTCTGTTTCTCCGCTCAGCCAACCGGCGCGCAGTGCCGAGCCCCTCTGAGTTCTACAGCGAGGACGCTAATAAGGAGCCATGCTGGCCAGACAGATGCGCTCCTCCGAAAAGAAAGGAATTACTTTCGAAACGGCAGAGCTGCTCTTTAGTCCCTCTGAGTGTCGTTCGTCATGAGGAGGGTGGAAATTACATTTCCGTGACCTCGCATATTTGTCTGCCCGAGCATCTTTTATGAAGAGAGAACCGTTTTTTCAGAAATGTACCACGGGGCTTTGTTAGTGAAAGTCAAGAGCTAGTGGTGTCCCATCATTTCTTTGCCACCAATCAGAACATATCACAGGCAGGGACAGAGCTTGCACACGGCAAGGTTATGACGAGGGCTCGGGTTAACCATATTTATCAGTCACCGTAGCGCCAATAATGTAGCAAAAAATGACAGAATGACTGGAAACCTTCGGAGATATACAGTATTTTCGGCGGGATTGTGCTGTGCCTCCTAGAAAGGGTGGGCCGGGTAATCTAAGGCAATCTTCAAAGGCTCCGATGGTATTCATTCCTTGAAAAGAGCTTGTGTGGGAGGAGGACCTGCCACTCACTTGTACAGACGCAACTCTATTCTTTGATTACATTTTGATTAAACCTTGATTTGTTTATCCTGATTTTTGTGTGACCCGTCAGCTTTGCACCAAAGTCACCCACAAAACTTTTGATTAAAAACGTGTACCCGCGACAATCTACATATCCTTAAGGAACTTGGAAACTTCAAAGACCCTTTTCTTAAAAATATATTGTAAGCCATAGGCCTAAACACAGTTTTGTTGGTAATGTGAAGGTTTCAGCGTTTTACAAAGGCAGTGCAGTAGAATGAGGTTCTACGTACTTTTTTCATTTCCTAGAGGGTTTAGGTTGGTTTAGGTGTAGTTCTCTGTAGCCCTCTTTGTCAAGCCCTTTTTGACATTGCTTGTAAAAAAAAAGGCTGTACATATACATTTTGATTTGCTACTTTTTCACAAGGTTTTATCTTAAGGTTGAAACATCCGATCTTGAGACTCACGCTCAGAAGGGACGATGTTCAATGTACGGATCCACACAAGTTTTCCACCTGCACATCTCCAATCGAGCGAGAGACCATCTCAGACGTACGACACACCAAGTACAGCTGCATTTAGGCCTTAAGTACCAGTCCTGCTGTGAAAATGTTTTCCAAATGTGTGTGTGTGTGTGTATTTGTGTGCACTTGTGTACGTGTGTTGTACAGGGGAAGGATTGTGTGTGTGTGTATCCTTGTCTCTGCGTACGTCTGTGTGGCTGAGATAGAGACCTGCAGCGCCCAGTAGGGCTCCACACCTGGTATTTGTAACTTGGCCAGCAGGGTTGCAGACGCAACATGAGTGAAGCACCACACGCTGGGAAATGCCCGGAAATGACGCCTTGACTCCGGCTTGATGAAACACATACACTCAATTCACACATGCCCTGCTCTCGCTGCCGTACAGCCCCCATGAGCATGTGCATGTGCCCGCACATGACTAAATGCACTGACAAACACCCTCCTCCGCCAACTTGCACATTCACATGTTCACATCCCACGCCCACGCACGAACAGACATGATCACACCTCCACAATGGAATGTCCACCTGTTTGGAGACGCATTCTCTTAATTGGTCTTTGATGGCTTAGATTAGATGACTTCTCAATCTTGAGTTCTGACCCCTTCTCAGTAAAACATGTGTATATTTTTTTTGTGAAAGTCTTCTCAAGAATAGGAGCAACAAGCAATACCTTGTTTTTTGCAATTTTTATAGAATCCTCTCGTTGTTGTTTTTTTTTTACACGCGAAGGAAACAGGTTCACGTGCGAGTGCTTTCATGAAATGCGTTTTAAAACTGGCTTAAAATGGCCACATAGCTGTGTAAGGATCAGGCTTAAGATGGTGAAGATGATGAAAGGGATAAACCTGCCGAGGCTGCCCATGCTGTGCTTCATTTCACAACTGATGGTGGAGTCCTATGGATTGCACTGCTTCCCTGAATCAAGAACTCATCAAAATGTAAATGAACGTTACATTTGGGGTGTAGCGCCGTAAATCTCCACAGTTGTAAGGCAGATGACTAACTGTCTGCAGCTTGCCAACACTTAAATAACCAAAAGGGTGCAATACGGAATCATTTGTATTCAAAAATACCCCTTTTAATAAAAGGTGCCATCTCCCATATTCACCCTTTGTAGTTCTTTCAGAGGGTTCTTCGACGTATAACTACAACGTCACCAGGAAAGTGGGCACAATTTTAGTTTACAGTTTCCATTCCCAAACAAGGGCGTAACATATTCTCTTTCCTCCTTTCCGCACCGTCGAGCAGGTTGTCCAGGATGAAGGCGCATGAACTAGGAAAAGAAGGGATAAGCTAAAGGAGGGGGGGGGAAGAAGAAGAAGCGAGTGATGGAGAGGAGCTGAGCTTTTCGGGGGAGGAAATGGAAGGCGCTCTCTGTCAGGAGAGGCTTCACAGCTTGAGTGTTTTCTGTGGCGTAATCACGCTTAAGAATCTCACCCCGCGCTAGCATGTAATCTGGGTTCTGAGCACACCTGCCAGCATGATCCATGTCTACCAGCCCGCGAGGCACTGGGAGAAAAGCGCTAATCTAGCTAGCTCACACAAGCCACTACACGTCCCTTCCTTCCCTCCTATTATACCAAACAGTCGTTGACTAGGTTTTAGTTCTGTTAGTTCTGTTTTGCATACTTAAACCACACTATAAATACCTATGACACATCATGATTCAGGGCATAAAAAGAAGCTTTAAGACACAAAATTGCACTTATTTGAGCAGAAAGAGTGAACCAGAGCATGGCCTATATCTTCCTGTAGTGTTTTCCCAACCATCACCCATGATGCAGCCTGCTGTTTTACACCGCCGTCGTCTCACGTCAAGCCAAGACAAATGTGACCCGTCAATCTCTTCTCGCAGATAATTGGTCACTGAAGATGTGTGCCCCCAGGCCGAAGTCAGGTTTTCAGTATCTCAGATCGCTTCCTCTTGAGAACAGTATTGATTGCCACGCCTGATTATCCCTAGCAACCGAGGGTTGTTTGAGACACCGGTTGCCAAGTTTCTGCTCTCTGAAGCCTGGCTGTTGCATGAGCTATTTATAGAATTTTTTTCACTTTGGCATCTTCTGGCAAGGGTTTTGTTGGAATGAGATAGCCGAACAAGCGATTATGCGTGTGCTCTTCTATTTTGGCGATTTTGTATCAAAGAGATTCCACGTGAAAGCTATTTCATATGATGTGGTACATACAACTCAGTGCTGGACCAGTGAATCTTAGTCATCATTGGCTGCTGCTTTAATCAAACAGCCATCTGGTGGCTTTCATATGGGTTTGATGGTTATTGCTTTGGATTGTGAACACATTTGCAAATGGATCTACAAGAAATACGCACACACAGGCTCACTCGCGCGCGCGCACACGCAAACACACACACACTTGCGCACACACACACTTGCACGCACGCACACAGTGATGGTTGCTAAGATTCCCATCACCATTACCCTAACCCTCATCAATGCTGAGACTAGGGGCCTCTGAATCATTTCATGGTCTTATCTGGCAACACTCAAGGCAGAGGGGTTTGCTGTTTTGCAACTGGTTGATTACACGCCGTTCGAATGGATTACGAGCGCATTTTGGATTCAACCCGCGTAAGGGCCGTCCTCCATATTGTTTACAGAAGTCACTACAACGACAAGAGAATCCTCGTAACACCATCCATCCATCCAAACACCAAATGGTCGTGCACATTGGAGACATTTGATCAGCACCTGGCTCAGTTTGCTGGTAAATGGCTCTTGCCAATCTGGACTGCAACTGGAGGAAGGTTCCTTTGAAGGGAGCCCGTCTTTGATGTGGCCTAGGCTGAATGGAGCCAGGCAGCAGGATCCAAGCTGTCGGAGAGCTCATCAGAGTAGAGAGAGAGACACTCATGTGGCTACGCTCCTCCTCGACGCCAGACGGGATCCGCACACAACAACGACACCCCGAGCCAGGGTCCCGGAAGAGGAGTACTACGAGAAAGGGCTTGGGGAGAAGTATCATGCACAATGATCCCACGCCACGGTTGAGATTGTCAACCACCGACAGAGACAGATGGAAGATTGACAGGATGGCCGTTGCTAAGTCGTTTTCCGCGAATGAAGCGCATTGACCTGTGATTCGCACTGGTTGTGTTGCCGTCCGCACGAACGCTGTTGAAGAACATCCCAGTGTGGCCCCGACTCACCCCATAGGCTTCCTTCACATTAGACTATCCAATCGACGGTGACCTGATTTGGATTCCTCCAAGGTCGCCGGGGGGGGGGGGGGGTACGCCCAGGGTCGTGTCTTCCCCACGTTGCGGGACTTTTCACAGGGCCAGACAGGGCCTCCTTGACTGCATTACTCGACGCGGATCCCCAGAAATAATCGCCTGGGTGGCCTTTTGAGCGTTTACCAGGGGCGAGATGGGAGTCCATTTGCCATTAAATTGATATCCCCTTTCTCCTTGGTCTCCCCAGTGCTTTACCGACATGGCCCTCTGGGTATTCTTCTCACAGAGGGGGCCACCCACCCCACCCGATGGCCCCATGTTTTATTGCCCACTAAAGCATTATGCGCTCCTCCTTTTGATATTGATTTATTTATTTATTTCCCGCTAGCTCGAAGCCCCTTTGAACGATGGAACGCCCCTTAAGACATCTCGGGCATTAGATATATTGCAAGCATTTGTTTCCCACTCCTAAGTGGATGGGACGACACCGCAAATGCTCCGCCTCAAAACGGGAGCTCCGGCAGCAAAACAAGTATGTCTCCTCATCCATTACTTTTATTGTACTGTCTTGGAGGTTGCCAGGGGCACAAAGAATCCTTTTCCAACCATTCAGGATTATAGGTTGCCATTTTGGAGTGGGCTTTTAGGACAAGCAGTCCTGCTGTTTTGGAAGACAGTTATGAAGGCATAGCCCTAACTGTTAAAACCTGTATATATTGTGCTGTGGACGTTTTGCTTAAGCAAGCACACAGGAAGAACAGTTTTCGAGTGAGCTCACTTCCTCTGAGGTCACTGCCACTGGTCAGGAAGACGGCTGCGCACACGCTAACACGCGCCCTGGCTCTCACTGCGTCTTCACCCTCTCGCTCTTTTCTTCTCGCTCGCTCTCTCCTGGTCGCACGTTCAGAACTGTGACAAAGGAGGAACACATTTTTGCTTAACCAGCTCAGTCGTAGGCTTGTACAAAATAATGTTTATTCATTTTGCCCTTGGGGGAGCGAGGGCAAAAAACGGAGATGATTACATTCTAATTTGACCTTATCATAATTTAGCTGAGCCCATTATGATGTCAATCATTTGAACTCAATATTGCGGAGTAGGGAAAGAGAAACTGTGTCAGGGTTGGGATAATGGAATCATATTCAGTTTAGGGACCACATACACACACACACCCAAACACACATGCACAGTTACTGCATCAAATTGGTCTTGTCCAACCAAATGTAATTTTTGGTGGGAAAATGTAGATTGTTCCACTCTATTCAAGTCTCTCTCCATCCAGCCAAGTGAAGAGCTGTCACTTGTGGGATCTGAGAGAAAAGTAATATTGTGTGTGTTTGTGTGAGATTCTCAGTGTCAGCACTACTCTGTGACTGAAAGCAGACTGGAACTCCCACTACTGGAGTAGTGAGATTCAACTCTGTTAAGAGTCGCAGGTCTGCATGACTGAGCCAGATGATTCAAGTCCCAACCTTCTCACATTTGGAATCGAACGTCCAATATTGACACTACAACAGCCATCTGCATAGAAAACGACGCAGACAACCAGACAGACGACGTGGACAAATGGCAAATAACCTTTTCCTAGCTCACTGCTTAGAACCTAGACTGAAGGCATTCCTTGCTGGGTACGATTGTCTTTACATGGTCCCTCTTGGTAACTGTTTATCTGCCTGAGCATGGACTGGTTTGTCTCCAGCTTGTTATAGACTCTCCAGTCAGTTGACTGTGATTTGTTTCCACAATGTCTGTTATTGACTCTCGAGACTCTCTGAGGCTGCGGACATGTTTACTACTCGATGCCCTCGGTTGCGCTTTGACTGCGCGTGGGTCCCTCTGAGCGCGTTTTTGTCCCGCCGAGTGATTTGTTGACCCGGGCCGTGTTTCATCTACTGTCGTTTTTTCTTTCTTTTTCGGACGTACGGCCCGTTCTTCCGTGCGTGCCTTGCCGCGATGTTTCCGCGCGCGTGTGCACGCAACACGCGCGCGCGCCTAAAGGCGGGGGGGAGGGGCGGGGGGAGGGGTTAGCGCAGGGCCCCGCTGCCTTTCATCAGAAGCTCAAAGGCTGGCCGACCAGAGGAAGACACTCAGAGGGAAAAATGACTCGAGAGAGAGAGAGAGAGAAGAGGAGCGAGGGATAGGGTTATCTCCCCCTGTTCCTGGAACCGGCCGCGGGGGATAATGCCACAATGAATGTGATTTCTCTGAACGTAAACCCCCCCTTCCCACCCCCCCCTGGACCCCCCCCCCCCCCCCCCCAATAAAATATATTTGTATCTTCTTTCTTTTTCCTTTTTTTTTTTCTTAAAGAGCTGGCGAAGAGTCAAGCTTTTCAAAATGCTTGGCTTGGGGATAAGATAGTGACACAAGCACTTAAACACTTCAAGTCATTGGTGGCCCCCCCCGCCCCCCCTCGCTAAAAATGCACATTTATGGTATTTCTTTTTATATCATGCTTATATCACTGGATAGATTTGTTCATGCAAAGCTGTTTAGACGCGTGAAATATTTACAGTGGGCTCTTCTCTTTTTTTGGTATTAGCAGCCGTTAAATGTTATTTGGAGGACAAGGTCCCTTGGATGGCTGAGGATATTTTCGACACGATGCGCTCTCAAATGTCTTTCTCCCTCGCTCTCTATTTCTCTCACTCACTCACTCACTCACTCACTCACTCACTCACTCACTCACTCACACACACTCAGTCACACACACATGCGCAAAGGCTCCTGTCAATATGCACTCACACGCACCACTCCCAAAGCAGAGATCCCTTCCTCCTTGCTCCATCTGCATCTGCTCCTGCTCTGCTGGTTTGTCAAGATGGAAGAACGCCTAATGAAATGTACCTGCGGCGTTCTCGACACTCCCCTCCTCTTGGGATCCCTCATCAAGGAACCAATAATGATTTGACGAAACCCCTAATTCAACAGCTGTGTTTATTTGGGCTCGGTGGCGTGCATCTCCTTCACTCGAGGACGACATTGTCGTCTTCCCATTCCAAGATGCCCACGCTGAAAGACAGACATCCACACACACACGCCTCAGAAAAGGATGCTTCCATTCTGGGTTTGCCGCCGTAGCTCCTGTGAGGCCAAACGCTGACACCTGATGTGTTTTATAATGCGCCCCATTGATTTCCATTTTAAGGTTGTAAACCGCCCTCGCCATTTTTCACAGCGGTCCGTCGACATGGAGAGGGGAGCGGGGGGGGGGGGGGTAGAACAGTATAAAAGCCTCTTTTTTCTGGCCCCCACCTTGGATCGCCTCGCCACACACCCAGACCCCCCCCCCCCCCCCCTTCCTCAGGGGCTTCTAAGCCCTTCCTTTGTCACAGCAGAAGGAGGTCACTCTTCTCTGCGATATGGACTTCCTGCCACGGGTGTTGGGACAAATCGTGTTATCGCGCTCGAACCTCACAGATCTCCTGCCTGCGCACAACCCTCGACGGGGAGGGCGAACCGCCACCGTCTTCTTAGAAACAGGAAACAAACGCCGCGCTGATTTCTCGTTTTTTTTCCTCTTTCTTTCGCTAGAACCTTTGCCCCCAGCCAGGCACAGCGGTTGTCACGGCGAGACGGTGAACAAAAGTGTGCTCTTACATGTGTAGGCTACATACTTGGGGAATAATGCAGTCAGGCAGAGCATCAAAAGAGCACTTGGATATCCCCAGAGTGAAGTTCTCAGCCGAAGAGGTTTCTGCTTGAAGGGGATGGGGAGACGGCAAGACTCAATTCCGTTTCACACACGTTGACCATCCACACTTTCCTATTTGACAGGAAAAGTGGATTTGCACTTAGAAAAAATGTGAATTGCTTTTGAAGAAGATTCATCACTGCAAGATTGTTGTGCCTTGTGCATTATTGCGTTGCTGTAAAGACTTTTCCTGTCCATAGTTTCACACGGCCTCCTTTCTTCTCAGAGAGAGTGGAAGGGGTAGGGGAGGACTAGCGATGGAGAAGAGTTGGGGTTTGACGAGAGACGGAGAGAAAGTAAAAGAAAGAAAAATGTAAATTTAAGTTCAAAGTGATCTTTCCCCCATTACCCCTGCTGCTCGGGTCACGCAATGATTTTCATAAAACCAATCTCTTTGTGGTAGTTCTGTGTGACAGCATCGGCCGCCTACAACATTAATTATGAGGCCCCGTCGTGAGTCATATACCTGGGGGTTCCAGCTGATCAGAGACGGCCCTCGGTCTAATCTGGTCATTGAAATGGGCGAAGCGTTTCTGCGTGCCACGCGTTCATGCGTGTATGTGTGTGCTTACGTGTTCATGGGTGCGTGCTTGTGTACAGTAAACACTACTAATTGTGTGTGTGTGTGTGCGTGCGCGCGGTGGTTGTATGTCCGTATTTCCAGTTCTAGCGTGTAAAATCGTGTGTGCACGGCGCGCGCGGGGTCAGCGTTTTGGTGTTCACGGTGACCCCGTCCACTGCGCTATGGATCCGTCGCTGCTTGGCCCCTTCGGCATTGATCAAACATCACATGCATAAGGGCCGCTGCTCCACTTGAAATAACACAGTTCTATCATGTCCGTGCGCCCCTTTTCTGTGAGTAAAGAAAACACTGAGGCTGCGAGGGGGGATCAATAAGTACTTTGCAGGCTTCTCTGAGTAATGGACCCGTTGATTACTAATACCATCGTGGGTTGCAGATGCAAGCGTCTACGCTCTCTCTCTCTCTCTCTCTCTTTCCTGCCTTCCCTTTTCAGTCCCGTCCGTCCCCGTCCCCCTCTATCTTCTTTATCCTCTCTCTCCTTTGCTCGTTTAATACATCTCCCTAATGCCCTCTCCTCCTTCTCTCTCCTCCTGACCCACCTCCCGCCTTCTTCTGAGCCTCCATCCTCGCGTTCTCGTTGACGAACCGTCGTCCTGCAAACTCTCTCGCTCGCTCTCTCTCTCCTCCCTCCGGCTGGGTAAGCTGCCCTGGGGGGACGAGAGCATGTAACTCTCTGATTAGATTATACACCGTGTCTTTTTAGAAAGGGAGATTTATCTCTTTTCATTATTGGGAGAAAGCATTTAATCAATAATAGCGGGGTGGGGGGTGAATTTATGGCAGGCGCAGTCAGTTAAAAATCTTTTGGGCGATGTTATTTACTGTGACAGGGTCCTTGGCTGCAGTCTTGAATCCGGGGCTTGCCACAGGAGGACAGAGAAAGGTGGCATGCTTGTTGCCCTGTGTGGCATGCTGACTGCAACGTTTGAGCCCTGACAGACCAACACGTACTGTATGCACATTCGTGGCACAGTTACATGCCTGTCTTCGACAGGGCCTGATCCGATTCGAGACGAACCATCCTTGTCCTGTCGTTTACAAACCCAAGCCATCTCGGTTCCCGGTGGCATGTGTCAAGTGGTGGTTTACCCTTGGCGTATTTTGCAGTTCCTCTTGTGAATTTGCCCTCGACCTAACTTTGGCCTTGCTCCTCCCTCACCACTTTCCCAGTCTTCCAGCACCTACCGGCATTGATTTGATTCATTTTTGGCAATTTCCTGGAGTGTAAAACGCTATCTGGCCCATGCTTGGCTTACCACGCTGATGTCTGCCCTTGCGACCCACCACTCGTCTCATCCAGGTCAGAGGAAGAAGAAAAAAAAAAGGACCCAGGCAGTCCTGTAAGAGGCTTAGACACTCCTGGAAACTGTCATTTGGCTTGGGGCCGTGTGCTGTTGTGGAATTGACTTGCTGCTTTATCTTCTCCCGTCCGTGTGATTCTAAGACCAAGTCCGCACAGCCTCCTGGAACACCGCGGCTCTGCTTGGTTGAGTCCAGCCACAGGTACACAAACACGCACAGACACACTCGCGCGTGTGTGCCGCACACATACAAACACACGGTGTGATTGGGTCTAGCTGGATTCTCTCTCTCTCACACACACACACGCAGGATAATAGTGCACAGCTACACCCACTCTCACACACCACTGGGTCAGTCTGTAATTTTGATATTTGTGGTTTGGAGTTTTCTGCAACAAAAAACCATTGAAGGGGAGAGTGCAGTCCTTCTGCATGAGGTCGGAACGACCTTGTCCCCAGCATACCTCGTCCCTCTCTGTCATTTCCATATTGCCATTTCTACATTCTACGCATTCGCCCGTAGCTGAACCTTCTGGAAGATGAATTTCCAGATAGAATATATTACACCCATGAAAGTTCCTTGTACTGCTGAAACCTTTTCGGACCTGTTAGAAGGAACCACTTTGGTTTCCAAACATACCCTTATAGAGCTTTTCTTTTCACAGTTTTAATTGATTGTATAGACCAACCTTGTTTTTGGACAGTTTTAGACTTTATTTATGACCTTATACATTTTTTCAGGTTGCTGGGACAGTAAAACGTGTGTTGTTCTCTACTTAGTCTCCCACTGACCTCACGTGTTTGTGTGTGTGTCGGCTATCAGAGATTTTGTTAACTCGGGATGGTTTTGCCCTTGGCTGTTCGTGTGACCCCCCCCCCCCCCGTTGGGGCGGAGACTAGAGGGATCCCTGGGTGGCCCCGGTGAGCATCCTCCCCCCGCCCTCGCCTCGCCTCCCCTCGAGACCGTCTCCCTCCCATCACTCTGTCTCCACTGAAAGGCCACTCTATAAATCAAATGGAAACCATGGGAACAAACCCAGCAGCCACCTCTTACGTTCTGCAATGTATTACCCCCCCTACCGAGGCACAGAGATACAGTACACACACACACTCACACACACACACAGAGAAATGGAGCCAACAACATAAACTCCTGTCACTAATCTAATTTACGTTGTTGAAGGTTTATGACTTTTACGAAGAGGCTTCTCTATGGATCTCAAAAACATCTCCGGGAATTGTTTAGGAGGTCACACACACACACACACTCACACAAGTTTGCATTCCTATTCTTTTGCTTCTTCTACTATTCTTTTTTGAAATTGGTTTTCCCTAACTATAACCCTAATCTCAACCCAAACACCTAACCTGAACCCTAAACCTACCCTGACTCCTAACCCTAAAACAAACCCTAAGCCCCAAACCATGATGTGATTGTAACACACACACACACACATCTGTCATGTGTCATGTGTGTCAGTTGGCCCCACACTGATCAAGCTAGGTTCGGATTCTGTTTTATGGCTCCATGCACAGCTTCGATGGGTTTCCACGTAAATGTCAAACTCCGACCTTTGGGAAACAATTTACTCAGCACTGAGGCTGGATACTGTACATACCTTGGTACACTTTTTGTGGGGCTTGTGGTAATCTCCTCACACAAAAAGCCTGGCTCAACTATAACAAGGTCAAATAGTCCTGGTCTTAGACAAAGATTGGTGGGATGTCCACTGTTTGAGGTTATATGTTCAGTTTTCACATTTTGTCTCCAGACAAACTATTGGGATGTAAAGGAAAGATCTAGTCCACTGATAAACAGACTAATTTGATCATCGGAGAGATTAAAATGAGCTTTTGCAGCGCTGAAACATGTTTAGCACGTTCCTGTCGGTGAAGATGAACCGATCTCTAACGGGCGTGTGTGGGTGTATGTGTTGTGGACTCACGCGTGATAGCGTTTGTCAAAGGTCTTCTGTAACTGTACCATTATGCAACGCTCGGGATCAATGATGGGTAAAATGAAAAGTGGATTCACCGTGGATGTTGGTTTGGGTCGAACGCACTTGTGTGTGTTTGTGTGAATACGCGACCTTTACGTGTCGCCGTCGTCACGCTCAAAGACAGTTTGTTTGGACGAGAGCAAAATGCCGCTCTGATTAGCAGAGACACCGGCGTCTCCCCATTTACAGCCACTTAACATGCCAGCTACTTCGCTAGCACCACTGCTATCATTGGCCACAGCCTTGGCTAAAACGGGAAAAGCCTACAGTACCATCCATCTCCACCTCTCACTTCCCCTTCAGCCCTCTATTTCCAGTCCTGTGACCAATAGTGATTGATGGAGGGATTGATATATGATCCCTTTATACCTTCAGCAGGGTGACGGCAAAGTGTTCAGAGTCAAAAGAAGATTTCTATTTTGCTTATATTATGTGTTCCACCTCATCCCGAGTTGCAGAATATGAACATGGCGTTCGCAGAAGCCGTGGGTGGTTCGGCAATTAGAAAGGAGACTATCTCAGGATGCTGAATGCTCCGGTAAATATAGAAGACTTTTGGGTGGCGCACCAGGAGCATGGCACAAGTGGCAAGTCGGTAATTGAGAGTTCACGGGTGTGTGAGAGGTTATTAGTGCGGAACGCTGCCGAATTTCGGCAGAGGATCCAGTTGCATTGTGGGTACACCCTGGAGAGGGTCATGCGGTGAGACGGCCGCTCGCTGTTGCCACCTGTTCGCGCAGAGGAAGCACCTCGTCAAATGAGCCTCGCGGTACTCCGAAATGCTCCGGGTAAGCAGAGAGCTACTACATTTGACTGAAGCACTCTTCACACTAAAATCACATTACAGGTAGAGAGGCACTCAGGAACACACACATTGGTTGAGACGCATCAGACACACACACACACACACAAGCAGACCCGCACTTGTGAACATTCCATGGTGTGCGATGCGCATAACACACACTCACTCAAACAACTATAGGAAACAAACACAGCCGGGCTGTTTCGTAGACAAAGTACATGTGAACAAATACAAAGCACATTGCAACTTCCCACATCAAAAAACGTCTGAACCTGCTTGTCATACCTAGTCCAAACTTCTACGCACAGCTGTAGGCCAGGTCTCCATGCCCCTTCCGCTGTTGTTTTCCAGAGTATACGCTGTTGCTTGGTTACACTGAGTAAGCCAATGACATTGAGCCATGCGCTACTGTACCCACACTTCCTAAGGCCTGTCCTTGTTTGACCCTAGCATCGACCGCGACCCATCTCTGACCTTGTCCACAGAAGCCAATCAGTGTCACACTCGGCGCCCCTCTCTCCCCTCCACCTCGGAGTGACCCCATTAAATCAACAGCGGGTCAAAGGGTTCAGAGGTCAGGATTGACTGCAGGTAGCAGGGTGGGTCCACATCAATGCCGTTGGAGTCCCTGGGCGACCATGCCCTTCCTTTTAACTGATTAGGAATGACAGCATGCTTTCCTTCATGTGGAACACAACGTTGAAAGACAGCGTGTCGCGAAAAGGGGACTTTGATTCCCGTGTCGCTGGCTCGCTCGATCGTGACCAGGGCCAAGAGATGAGAGACAACAAAGCTCCCCCCCAAAAAAGACGCACCCCTCCCCAACATCCCCCCCCCCTCCCCCCTCCAAAGAAAACACCTTCCAATCAACAGAAAAAAGGAAGACCACGTCACAGGGAAAGATGCACACCGAGAGAGGAGGAGACGGAGAGTTTCCTGCGTGACGATTCTCCTGGTGGACAGTAGAGGGCACTGTGTGTGTGTGTGTCCCTCTCAGCTAACAGGCTGCTCTGGAACCTGGCGTCCACTGGACCAGGAGATTTAAACAAAGACGGTTAGTATTAATCAGCGGGCGCGTAAACACGCTCACAACTCACTTCAGTGATTAAGCTGCGGTGAGTCAGCCATTTGGGTGTGTCGACCAAGGGGAGTTGTGTGAGTGCCTGCGCGCGTGTGTGAGTGTGAGGGAGGAGAGGGTTCTTCAAAGCTAGATGGGCACCAAGTGCCGTCCAGCAAACGAGAAAAGGAGGGGGGAGGGGTGGGGTTCAAATGACAAATTGAGAGGTATGGCGAAGGAAGAGTGAGTCCGAGAGAGAGGGGACAAAGGCACTCCCAAGACGCGAGGAGAGACACCGATGAAACCGTTTTGACGCCATTCTTTTGTATCCGCGAGTCGAGCCAGCCCATGACTAGGGCTAGGCAAAGGTCTAACTGAACAACACGTGAACAGTCCCATGCATTTCACTTCGCGTAATTGATAGAAGATACAGCGACGCACGCCACCACACATCATTATCACTAACGACGTCACTGCCATCGCAGTGTGGGCGGGAACAGCACCTACCTTCCGGACCTAACCCCCTCTTCACATTACAGTCCACGCAATTACTGTCAGCCTACAAATTACTTATAGAGCTGGCTCCCCGCCTACGAACGCTGGAACTTTTTTACACTTCTACTTATATCCTTCTTTTATTCACGCTCCCTGCTCTCTGTCGAGCTTGAACAAAGTACGACGATTAAACTGAGCTAGAGACTTGCCGCGAGTCTTTTCACCACTCGCTGAAAGGCTGTCGGTGAGGCTCACGTCGCAACAGCTCAGCGCTCTGAATGGCCTGTTCTGTCGAGGAGCCACCAGCGAACGCCAATAGGCTCATCTCGGAACACCTCAGCCCTCGGTGCCAATGCCGGCTTCTGTCGGCGCGCACGTTCCGTCCCTCACTCGCTTCATCTCGTTCAGTGTGGCATGTGTGCGTCTCACCCGCCCTTTAATAACGCGGAAGGAGCAGTCGGGAAGGTCGAGAGAATCCCGGAAAGGGTTCTTTCAAGAGGAGGAGGAAGCGAGTGGGTTAGCAGTACTCCAGGGACCATCATGTATCGCAGACTGGTTCCATTCACCGGGTGACTCCAGAGACATTTCTTCTCCATTTGCTTGGCTCCTTGAAAATAAATAGTCTGTTTTTGCCCAATAGTACTGTAGATGCACACTCACACTCTTGTGGGCTGGTGATTTCTTTTTGGCTTTTCAGGATCACAACATTGGGTTTTATACTTTAACAGAGCATGGTTCAATAGTTAACAACCAACTATCGTGTGAACTAAGTGTAACTGTTCATGAAACGGCGTCGTTCACTTCTACTTTGCTATGCAAGATTGCTGTTGACTCAGCAACAGTGTGATAAAAAAAAAACTTGAATACGCTAGCTAACATAACAGAACATCCCTAATTAGCTGAGTGCCTACAAGGTTAGCTCAATGTCTGTTGTGTTACGCTAGCTGACAGCTGAGCTAACCATGTGGCTTGAAGGCTAACCAACGAGCTGGAAGAGGGATACAATCACAAGGCTCTTTCCATTCTAGAGTTTATAAAGAAGCTGTTGTTTACTCCAATTTGGTTGGAGACACCCTGCAGTCGAATGGAGAGGCCATTCAGTGAAACAATTTAAGGTTAAGTGTGGACCAATTCAAAGAAAAGTACTTGGGCTGTACACTAATCTACTCCACTCACTGTCTGCATGAATGGGTTTCTGTCTGGGCGACACTCAGACAGTATAAACACGAAACATGTCTCGCTGTAACCTTCAAGTATTAGTTCATTTATTGGTGGTTCATATCTTTAATGTCGTAGAAATATCATGACCCCAAGATTTGTCTATAGGGTCAAATGTAAGAAGGACTTTGAATGACTTCAGGACTTTGATATGTGTATATTCCACATACTCGGGAACTCAAGTAGAAGACGGCTGTACATTCCTGTGGGAGGCAAGACTGAATATTACGCAGTCAACATTATTCATGGTAGACAAATGGCACCAGGTTCCATTTTATGCAACACTGGTATGCACTGTATAATGAGAATATGTAAAAAAAAACAAAAAACAAAGTGTCCTGTTAGGCAGACCTACTGTGCATGCATATAAAACACTGGACCAAAGCAGACCAATAAGGTTCAACAGTATGGAACATTTTTCATGATAACCTTCAACAAAAGCTGCGTCATTATTTGCAATCAATACACAATTATCCTAGAAGCAGAACGAATGTCTTGTTTATGTCCAATCATTTTTCCGTAATGGTTCCATCTGACCTGTGGCAAGACTGAAGAGAGAGTGGAAAGCAAGATGGACGATGCTCCAGAGCCGTTTGAACCGTAGTGTGGTGAAGTGTTTCGGGAAGAACATCCAGTTTTCCCAGAAACACCTTGTCCGTTTTTCTCTAGCACAGAGAACTACGTTTACCACCGGCGACGTGTATGCCCTCGAACGCTAAGACGATGAGCCGGAAATCAAAGCACATAGCGAGGAGTCATTGAGGACAGTAAGTCCTCATACATCCACCTACCTAGGGCAAGACAATACAGTGTCTATAAGCGGTCAAGGTTGGCTGGGTCAGTCTGGTGTCAAAGGAGATTGGTAACTCCACCTTTCCCCTGGTTAGGGTGGTGGTCAGTTATCCGATATTCCCATTAGTCTCCTGCTCTTCTGCTGGCGGCCGACATGGAGGAAGATAGCCCTCAGGCTGGTGCAGGTCGCCCCCTTTCCTCCTCCCTGATTGGCCACTGGTCCAAAGAAAAACGGAGGTCTCCTATTGGCGTATTGATCGCGGTGCTCTTGGGAGCGTCTACCTCGACTGGAGATTGCGCGGATCTTCTCCTGGCCCGCGTCTGCCTGTCAACGCTTAAGTTGCCACAGGGGCCAAACGAGCGACATTTGAGGCATTCGAATGGGGGGAGGGGCGGTTGGCAAACAAACGTGGGGAATCATAGGGAAAGATGGTCTTTTTGATTTCCACGCCAAGAGTACATTTTTTTCTCTGAAAGACATGAAGGAATGTCACTTGACACCATGTATACGCAGAGTGGTCGGATACGTGACTTTATGAGAGTAAGTGGCACTCACCATCAAGCGTCTCCAACCACCACAACTGGCTCTTTCATTCGTAAACGGAGCAATTAGCCCAAGGCTTCCATCCCAATCTGGCGGAACACACACACAAACACGGCCCACATCCAAACATCAGATTGACTGACACCAACATTGAAACTGTGCCAGAAACAAAACACCCTACGACCCACTGTGCGTCTCGAGACCCAAATCCTAGCAAACTGCTATAGGCATAGGAACATTTATATTTTCTGCTCTGTTAACTCGAAACCTTTTTTCCCCCCCCGCCGGAGACAAAGAGAGGAGAGAGTCAGATGGATGTAACCCAGAACCAATGTGACGTGTGGCTGGGGTGGGTTATTAAATGAGATGGCATTATTCTAATGCAAGCAGACAAAAGGGTAAGGGACAAGAAAAATGGAAATTTTGCTGAGTCAGTGGAAGGCCTATGAATGGCAGATGAATGCCAATGAGCTAGTGCCGGGGACTGTATATCTCCCCTGAAGGGTTTGTGGATAACAAACTGCACCTTTATGAAAGGAATGGAATAAGAAGGACAAACCACACATCACTGCCATCTGACTCTTGTCAAAATGGCATTGATTTTCTTCATGTTTGTGTCATCGTTGTTCTCGCCGAGTCTGACGTCTGACGCGCTTGACGGAGGATGAGGAGACGGTGCTGTTCAGTTTGATTAGATCGGCATGAGCGACTACGATTTGAAAACGAGTCTATTTTCGGTGTGCCTCCATTGATCTATATTTTTTCTTGCACCGTGGTGGTGTCTGTTCAACGGGTCTCGCCTTCAAATCAATGGCTACACTGGGAAATGCAGTGATCCGCAATCTTCTGCCACATACTCCACTTCACTACCCCCAAAGCCCCCCCTCCCCCACACACACACACACACCAACTCTGTCATGCATGAGCCCATCCATTCCGGGGCGTGGTGGACCCCAGGACCGAGCCAGCTTTCTTGACCTGTCACATGGACACAAGAAAATGATCTATACTCTCTCCTCCCCTCCCTCTCCCCTCCCCTCCCTCTCTCCTTCCTCTCCCTTCATTCCCTTCAGAGAGTCCAATCAATGTCACAGGCGTGGACTCATGCTCTGGTGGGGAGCCAAGATGTGTGTGTGTGTGTGTGTGCTGGTGGGGTGGGGGGGGTGGTTGGTGGTGTAGTCAGCTGTACTGGCACAAGGAGCAAGGGGAGGAGAGGGCAGGGAGGCAATTTATGTCCGATTGTAGCCTTCTCTGCCCTGCAAAGAGCCCCCCTCCCCCCCCCTCTCCTGGCACTTCTAAGGGGCGACCCTCACAAGTCAATGTTTGGGCTCTTATCTGGAATTATTCATGATCCGCCGGGCTCGGCGGAAGCTTTAATCATACGCCCGCTACCCTTCAAGACGGCGACCCGAGCGAGTGCTCCCCTCTCACCGTGGGAGGGCAGGCCAATCACCGCTTCGACCAGCGGTTTCGTCGCAGAGGGGTTTTTTCCCCTGCTTCATAGGCCATGACAACAATCTGACAACAATCTGACACGACCCCTGTAGAAGACACGCGGCGTTGTGGAGACCACAGCCTGCCACAAGGGGTCGGTGAACTCGTAGCCCCGGTATGTGCTAAGCAAACGTTCAATGTGTATTGACTGCGCCATGGTATACCGTGTACGACGTGACCCAAAGCATCTGTGCGATTGCAAAGCGCACGTTCTGACGAGGGCAGTTGTTTCGTTCGCAGTGGCTGTCGAGAGAAGTGAACCCATTTCTCTCTTTTCAACTTCCTGCCAGGACCTAGTGAGACCCCTAACAGTCAGTCGAGTGCCTGTTTGGGTGTCGCCAAGGAAACGCTGTATATTTCCTGTAATAGTTGAGGTTTGTACAAAGTTGACTGGCTTCAAAGGGGACCACGTCTTATTCACAGAAGCTATATGGAACAGTCTAAAAAACACGATCGCTGTTCTACCTGAATTGACAGTGAGTGTTATGAATGGACTAAGAAAGATCATCTCCCTTTCATGTTGTTCAGTGCAAATTTTTATCAGATTCTATAGACAGTCAGAAGTAACTCACACACGAGATGACTGACCTCTATTAACAGAAGCGTGGAACAGTGGAGCCTGAAGTCATTTTATATCATTTTCAGAATTCATGCACGTGTCATTTATTGCATTCGAAGTGGTGGGCTGCTGGGCAGGAAATGACTGAGTAGTGGTGGAACCACTGAAGCTATGGGCTTTCCTCACAAAGCACTGAAATACCTTGACATAATCTCCCTTTATCGGTAAATGCATTCTGAGAGTAAGACTTCGCCATTACACATCGTCAAGTGCAAATAGCTCTTTCTGGAAACTCCAATAAACTTGGTCACACAATGTTACAGTACAAGAACAATGCCATGTATTCTGTTCAACTTGAATAAGCCCAAATCAATAATTCAAGGCAGGTCATTCAGGGACTGGATAGAACTCGGGTCAAAAATGTTTTTTCCCTCTTCTCCAAGATGCACCTCGAATTAAATTTGTGTTTTTTTTTTCTTCAATTAGATGATTGTAACAAAGATTTGTGAGGAGACCACACAAACTTCCAATTACCAACTCACGACCACACACTTGAGCGATCAGGTCGAGGTGTCACACATCTTATGACAACACCGTCGGATAATCACAACAAACACCTTAGACCACTCAAGGTTTTCCGAAATACAGTTGTGCTCTACTTGTGTGTTGTTGCCATTTTGTCCTCCTCCTCTTGTCTCCAGTATCTCTGAGCTGAGACCCTGTGATGCCTCCGGCACACCCAGAGTATTCTGCCTGAATTCTCAATTAATTCATTCATTTTTATTATTCAAGGAAAACGACTCAACTTGGTGGTGAAGTGTTGGTGAGGTCTTTGAACACACAAACTTGATAACGCTATTCCTTAAAAAATGCACAGTGTAGCTAAACTATACTTTTAGCATTATGTTGCTGTTCAACACTGAAATCGTGTCAAAAATCCCATTCTGCGTCGAGGGGAAACTTTGACTAGAAAGTACACAATCTTTTGGTCTTGTTTTGTATCATGACGCACGCTGTACATTGTTGTGGAGAACTCACTGGTATTCGACAGCGAAACCCTCCCAGCTCCACCTCACCGCACACACCTAAATGCAGACTTCACCTAAACACCAAACCAGACAAGTGACATTTGGAGTTCCTTTATCATCTTCTGTGCGTACACTCCACATTGTACGTCACGGAGGCTGCTTTCCGACCAACACAGAGCGGAGTCCAGTGCCGTCCCCTCGGTGAGCCATGCAGAGCTGTCCGTGCATGATGGGAGTGAGACAAGCACGGTCCATGTTTCCTCCATGAGACCTTTTACATTTCATTTTTCTTCCCCTTTCTCGGAGGGTTTCTTGCCCAGGGCTAGACATTCATTTTCGGGACGTACTGTAAAAGTCCAACAAAGTCATGTAATACACACACACACGCGCGCCAGATCTCGAGACCCTGTCAGGAACTAATGCTTTTTTCAAGTCCAACATCAATCATAGGTCGGAGATATATACAGGTTCTACAGTGCATCGTGCCTCGTCTGTAGTCAAACTATAGGGTGTCAAACTCCACCCTGCGTTTTGATAGGATTGAACTCGACAGGCTTAATGGGAATAAAATGCTGGCCAACAGAGTTTAACCCAGAGTTCAGGCCCGTGTCTGTCTCCCCCGATTGTAATGATCAAACCGAGACTTTTGTTTTCGGCACGCTGTGTATTAGTTGAGGTGGGAAAAAAACAAGACGCCGATTCCGGAAAATGCCATCGTTCGATCGGAAACCATCCAACAGAGACATGACCCTGTGACCCGGTGAGAGAATCCTTGACAGTGCAGGACTCGCAAGCCAACGATACAGTGCGACCAGGCATTTGACATTTTAACTTCATTTTAGCGGCGCAATAACAGGAGTCAGACTGGGGGACGCTAGGTTCGTGGCAGGCCATAAGGACTGGACTATTAGAAGCAATTTGATCATACACTCGCCGGGCTTCTATTTCAGGGTGCTCTCCTCGCTCAAGTAGGGTCATCTTATCAGATTAAGGGGCACTGCTGAAGGTTGATATCAAAAGGAACTGCTGAGCAAGAACGCTTTGTAGGCTCAACCCTAGATTTATTTTCATGGTGGGCAGCATTATAAAGCATAATACCATTCAGGAAGTCCATAAATGCATATCCTGCAGTTGTCTGTCTGCTGAATCTGTCTTCGAGCACTGAGGAAAAACACAGCGCCTTTTGGAAGAGTTGAGGTCTGGTAGTTACTGTCTATTGCTGTCTGTTGGTTGGTTTACAAAACCAAAGCAAAGAGATTGACTGCAGGACAGGGCAACAGAGTTTGTATTAGCCTGAAGCATTACTGAAATGTCTACTCTTGACCCCGCAATCAAATTCTGTCCGATTTCTCAAACTTCTTCATGGGGGTGCTTAGACAGTTTGACACATGTACTTTGTCTGAACTGGACTGTTGTACAAGTTTTTAGTGTGAAATCCTTTTTTTCCTCGTCCTGGTCAGTTCTTAGGGACCAGTACTTTCTGCTCGCTGGCACCCATCTTGACTTTGGGGAGTGATTGAAACACGCTTGGTTTCCCTTCAGAACGCAGCGAGAGCCGTTTGGTTCCACTCTGCTTCCACAGAGACGTTGCTCTGGAGTAGCTCAGGGAAATGAGGCTGTGCTCCGTTTGATTCGACGGAATAATGGAATACTAAGAATAGGGTTGGCTAATCCATCCGCAAGGCAGGAAGGCTCTCAGGTTGTGGGTGTGCGATGCATTGCCCCTGTAGGTATGTCTGAATGGTGAGCAAGGGGCTCCGATGGATGTATGCAGATGAGCGGAGACACCGAGCAGGGAATTACCTTTTAATCCCTTTGGTGGAAATGATACAGACCGAAAACATCCTGTCGAAACTCATTGTGGCTTCACTGTCGCACTGTCGCAGACTTCCATGCATATTCCTGCATCATCCTCGAGATTCAATCTGTGAAACACATCAGAGTTAAGAGGACAATTAATAACATTTCTGCTTTCTTGTCCCCTGGCGGTATCTTCTTCCACAGGTTCGAGATCTATCTTTGTGGATGATTTATTTGGGAGGGAAAAGCTTCCCCTCTTGACCTTTCTATGAGTGTCTGTTCTTGGTCTTTGTTTGCGAGGTCACGACTGTTAATCCCCAAAGGCCGACCACAATGCTTTGGATTCCTTGAACTGAGACAGTATTCGAAGCAAGCAGCAACAAATACAATCATTCGACGTGTTCTTTCTAACCTACTTTTATTAAAAAGAATCCGAAGGACTCCTAAGGGCTCAAACGATGCTACTTTTGCAATCCTCTTGCATAGTCTTGGAATCAGGGTACCCTGGGTTAAGGCACTTGTGACATCCAGCACTTACAGATGAGCTAAGCTTAGATAGTGTGTCGTCTTCGAAGCCCTTAAATGAAATTTGCGTTAGGGTTGACTGAAACGGTAATTGAAATATTTTGACCGCATACTTCAGACAGCAACAATGCCAAAAGGCTCAAAATTCTACAAATAATAAACAAAATGTGTATTAGCTTTTGGCCAAGCTATATAGGTATGCATCAAAGACAATGTAAGTGGAAAATGTCTGAACATGGTTACTTCTTTCATCCTCGTTATGTCGTCGCCATGGTCTGTGTTTGATTGCTCACACTCCAAGCAGGTTCAAAACCACCCTCAAATAACTTGACTATCGATCAAACTAAGGTTGAATTTCCAGAGAACGCAGGGACCACACAGAAGGCTTTCTGTACCGTTGCAGAAACAAATCCCGACCGTGTTAGTCAACATTCCCCTCTCCATCACTCTTTCTTTTTCTTCCCCTCTCCAAACCTATTAAATAATTTTCACACTCAATTAACTCGTGGAGGCGGCATATGCCCTGTTGACCACAATGTGTTGCCTCAAAAGACAAGCCGCACGATAAGAATAGGCACGTTCGCCACGGTTACCGTGGCAATCCTCTGAACCCGTGTGTAAACACCTATTCCTCCCGCCTGTTGCGTCGTCCTCCTCTCCTCAAACAATAGCCGCCTTGTTCCTTCTCTCTTTCTTTTTTGTCCGACTTTCCCCCCCCCACACCGCGTTATTCGATTTCTCAGTGAGATGGCGGACAGATGGAGATAGGTTTCTCAAATCCAGGCAGCTGATCCCTTCCCTAATACAGCCCAGCTGAGAGGATATCTCCTTTCTCTCCCCCCCCCCCCCCCCCCCCCCCCCTCCAGTACCTGTGATATTGAATTGCAGAAATAGAGCGATGCCAGGGACATTCTGTTCACCCGGCACCCAAGGCTTGGAAGAAGACCATCTGTAAGCCATGTGCCTCACATGTGAATGAGCCGCACAGGAAGACGAATGCCCATTCTGGCACTTTTCGCCAGCTCAGCGGTCCGCGTGTGTGGACAATCGGGCAGATGAAAGAGGCTGTTTTTATTTGATGATGAACAATAGCGGTGGGGGGGTGTGTGTGTGTGGGGGGGGGGGGGGGGCGGGGGTTGCCGATGCTTTTCATACTTTCTATCACCCTTTGAGATATTGGACTTTGTGCCGTGTGTTTGTTGTCCAGTCAGGGTGTGGTGCTCATGACTAATGACCAATGGTGGCCTGGGCAGTGATACAGTAACATTTCAGCGAATGCAGTGTTGGAAGTTTGAACATGGGATTTCGGATTGTTCAAAGTCAACAATATTTCCACTTGGAACTGTTTTGAAAACGTCTCGTAACACGATCAGGATTTGCTTTGGCGAAAAAAGCATCATCGCACACATCTGTGTCATTTCAAACCCCCAAGGAAATCCACCAGACAGGAATGGTTACACATGGTCCAGTGTATCCCAAAAGAACGTCTCTTTTCCCAGTCTCGAAGAGAGCTTAGTTAAACAAGAAAGTAAACGGGGAAGAAATACGAGGCAGAGCCCATCTTTTACGTCCTGTCTTTATAGTCCAGTAAAGGACGAATTGGCACTCCATTTTTTTCCGCTGATTCGAAGCAATCGGGCCCTCCTTCCGACATAGCCCCTCCCATCTCTCACGAGCTAGCATCGAGGACACTGCTCCCATCTTCCAGCTCGCCAGCTTTGTGCCTGGAAGCACTCAATTTGCTCCTCAGTCACCAGGACGCAGGTAGATACCCCTGATAATGCCAGTCGCCATTAATCACAGTTATTACACCAGGCAGACAGGCAGGCAGGCTGTGTGAATGGTTCTTTGCATGCGTGTGTGTGTCCTCTTGTGTGCTAGTGTGTGAGATTGCATGTCGATGAGCGTGGCAGAGGTAATGTGTGTATTCAGAATGCCCATGTTCCTGTGTAAATGGTTCCAAGTGTGTGTGTGTGTATGTCTGTTCGTGTTATTGGTTGAAATGAGTGTTTTCACCATGAGAGGGGTGACCATGCATGGGTCCCCAAACGGTGCAAACAAAGACTCTGGCTTGCAGATAAAGCATGCATTGTCATGATTTGATTTTCTCATCGCTCCTTCCCTCTCTCTCCTCCCTCAATGTGTCTTCATGTCAGTTCCATTTATCTCTCTCTCCAGCAAACCCAGACCCTTAGGCCCCCTCATTGTGTCCTTTAGCTACGATTATTCCAAGAATTGATTATTTTTTGCCGTTCTGGAAACATGGAACTCAATCTGTTGTGACTCGAGTAAAGAGAGCTCAGAGACTCAACGATCCGAAACCACTCCAGTTAATTTTGCCGATGACACGGTCATCATGGTAATGTCGTAATAAAGTAATGACAGCTCTGGTTCAACGGTGAACAGTAGACTGTGGTTTAATCAATTCATACTGTCGGAAGTGTAGCAGTGTCTCTTCCAACCACATCAGAAGTACACCAGTACCCTTTCTCGACACCATCAAGGCAAACAAAAGAAAGAAGGGGGGGGGGAGGGGAAAGCAACCCCCTTCCACTCTGGATTGTATTGCTTTCTCATCTCTACAATGGACCTTCAAAGGATCTTCCGGGATGAACTGACTCCAATCACTACTTCCTCATTACTTCCTTGGTGGGCCTTTCAAACAAAAGGAACAGACTTTTCCGTTGAACAAAGTGAACGATAATGTAAGACCTCATGTCTCCAAGACGACACGTTAACCACAAGAGAAAGATGCAGAGTTATGATAGGAACATTTGCGTTTGTTTAATATTGACTTTGATGTTGCGTCTTAGTAACTACGTTTCCTTCCTACAAGATAACCAAGTCAAAATGAGAAGGCAATCGTTCAACTCTAATTTGTAACTGTACAAAGATACAAAAATCTGAACCGTCTTTTGAACCAGGCAAAAACTCTAGTTCACACCTACAGTAAGTGTGACTGGAACAGGGGGAAATGGGATGACTCTTTCCCTTGACCACTCACCCCTAGACAACGCACCCCTTGACCAATCATCTTCTGACCACAGACACTCCCTGTACTCTGAACTCTCGAAACGCTGCAATTGTTACATATTCATAGCACATCTTTCCTTGATTTGCCAGAAGGTAACATCAAAGTGGTGCTCCGTTAAATCGATACTCTATAAAACAAATGGCATTACTAACAAAGTCATTGCCACACCCTACTATAGGTTTCCTACTTTGTAGGCTATGCATTGTCAACAGACTGAGTCTAACAAGGTAAGCGAACTGTCGTAGTGATTGGACATTTAAATAAACAAGACAACAGGGTGTTCCTTTTACACCCACATTAGCTCTGCGGACAACAGCCATTCGACTTCATTAGGTTCTATCGACACCCGCCGTCCAAATTTCACCACATAACAACATCACAGCGACATGGCCTTTGAGAAGGAGTCAATGGATTTTTTACTCGCTTGCTCAGGATGGCTACACGGCGTGGCAAAACACAAAGAGCCCCGAACCCGTGCGAGGGGCGCTCGACGCCTCCACCACACCATGATATTTCAGCATCAGACGTGACAACCTGGAGGCGAGAGAGTGATGGGCAAAGGGGCGGCCCATTTGGAGGCAGACAATTAGAGAGAGAGCTCCTTTGATGGGAGCTGACATGTTTGCAACCGCAGAGGCGCCCGGGGGGAGGAAATCGCGGATGCGTTTCGCGAGCTAGTGCTGCTGGGAACGAGAGTGACATTATTATAGTAGTCATCTCTCTCTCTCCCCCCCCCATCCCTCCTTCTCATGGTCGTCCTTCCATCCCTATCATTATTTGTTTGCATGTAAATTAAGAGCGAAAGTCTTCTTGTCTGTCACCCCCCCCCCCCAACTCCCCTGTTTGAGAGAGGGAGAGGGAGAGGGAGAGGGAGAGGGAGAGGGAGAGGGAGAGGGAGAGGGAGAGAATACTTGTGTCTAAACTCTTAGATTTCACGGCTACCTGATCAAAGCCGTCCCTCTCACTGATGTTCCCTCCACTATGTCTACACAGAGCCACTCCAAACAGCCGTGGCGTTCCACGCTCGGCTTTCATCCTTCCATTCTCGTTTCCGTTCGGCGGTCGTTCTCTGCAGTGGTCGGTTCTCCCTCGCCTCTCTTTTCTTTCTCGAGTGAAACTTGGAAATCATGCTAATTCATTAGAGCAGTATTTACAGCGTAAATAACCATGTTATGGTGGTCATAATTGATATTGTGGGCTTTTTTAGATCTTCACAGCAACCGCAGTGGTTTGTGATGAAATGCCGGAGCAGAGGTGGATCATTCTGCTGAGCTCTTGCCGAGCAAGGAAACAAAGTTGCGTCGCTGATGACAGAAAGTATTGTTATTGTTGGAAGCATGTAACCCCATTCCCTCTCACAGCACACCAGCACAGCCGACAAAACGCCCCCGTTCTAATGACCTGTCACAGAAGGTTTCCCTTGAAAAAAGGCCAAAATATCTGTATTGTTTTGCGGTGGGGTTATTTATTTTCTAGGGGGCTCGTTTGTGAATTGCCATGCATACACTCTAACAATCTCTGGGGGGGGGGGGAAAGGTCTGGAGTGTGCAGACAGCGTTGGTCCATCAGCAGTCTTTTGCAGCTCCCTAACAGCACAGTGTGTTTCCTACATCCACCTAATGGCCACCCTTGGCCAAATGTCATAACAATGTTGAAAAGCTGTTCGGCTTCAGCAGGCATATTGCAGAAGGAAAAGCAAACCCACGAACTCTGGGATGTGGAGGGGTTCACACCCTCATGTCTCTGCTGCTAAGGAGTGAGAGCTCCTTTGGTCTCTACTTTTTCTTCTCCCCCTTCCTTTCTCGCTATATTGGTATTTACCTTCCTTCTTTGTCTCTCTCTCTCCCCCCCCTCTCTCTCTCTCTCTCTCTCTCTCTCTCTCTCTCTCTCTCTCTCTCTCTCTCTCTCTCTCTCTCTCTCTCTCTCTCTCTCTCTCTCTCTCTCTCGCCCCCCTCCCATCCTCTCTCTCTCTCTCTCTCTTGCCCCCCTCCCATCCTCTCTCTCTGTTTCTCTCTCTGTCTCTCTCTCTCTCTCTCTCTCTCTCTCTCTCTCTCTCTCTCTCTCTCTCTCCTCGCTCTGACATCTGTCTCAGCCTCAGATGGGAAGATTCACCAAGCCAGGCAGAAAGCCATTATCGCCAGCCCTTCTTCATCTTAACTACAGCGCTTAGGCAAGCCACAGCATTAATCAGGACAAGGAGAAGGGAGGGGAGGGAGGACAGGAGGAGTAAGGAGAAAGGGGGGGGGGGAGGAGGTGAGAAGTAAAAAGGGGGATAAGGGGAGAGGGCGAAGGTGGGAGGGAGGCAGTATGAAGGACAGGCCAGAAAGTGTATTACCCAGGATTCTCTTTATCTGCAGAGGATAAATGACTTATTTTTCTGTAATAAAATCAAATCATCAGGGACACGATTCGTCAGTAAATCTTTGCCATTACGAAATTATCTTACGACCGCTGAGGAACAGAAATGATCGTCTTCCTGGCACGGGAAACATTTGCCTCGGCAGAATTCAGTCGAGACAACCACTGGGCGAGAGGCTAAAGACGTTATGACGCTGTTTCATTGAGGAAAGGGAAAACAACACAGTGTTCTCCATCCCAATGTGTCCATCCTGGAGTGTGTGGTCTGATCTCAACTCCCTCCCTCAGCACCCCGTGTGGACTGACTGACTCACGGGCCAGATGCTCCACCGGGCCCAGTTTGGTGAGAACTCATGTTGAGAGAGCCCCCCCCATTCACACGAGCCTCTGAGAAGCGGGTCTCGACCAGACACAGGCATCTATTTATGACTGCCATGCTAGCATAGATGGAATCGGCCCTCCGGGGGGATAATGGGCGGCTCTCGTTTCACGTCGAGTTCTCTGCATGGATGTGAGAGCGAGCCAAGCGCCCCTCCAGGCCTCCGGCGGCACGCAGTCAGGGGTGTGGGAGGCCCACTCGACTCGCAGCGAGAGTGGTCCTTTGACAGAAAGGGAGGGGGGGGGGGGGGGGGGGGGGGGGGGGAACCCCTGCCTGAAACACGCGGTCAACGGACCTGCTTGAGGAAGGAGGAGAAGACGAAAAGGAAAGGAGGGGGGGGGGGGGGGGAAGAAGAAGAAGAAACGTACGTTCGGCGAAATACTAATCCCACGCGACACATCCTTCATCCGGTGCGCATTACGTAAATCGCATCTTCGATAAACCCTCGCGCGGGCAGAGGCTTGCCAAGGCTCTCTCAGGTTCCTCCAAACGGGCCTCCGTCGCTCCGAGATTTAGGGAGCTCTCATGTACCGTATTCAGTCAGTCAGGGCATTAGCCAAAGCCCGGTGCCTTGTAGCGAAGGCAGCTGTTATTTCTTTGATTGAAGCACACACAGAATGGCTCTTCGAGATGAATGAGTTTCTGGACCCTGCCGGAAAACGTACAGTATATGAAACCATATGAAGGGTGCATTAGTGGTCCACGGCTCCAATCCTGTTCAGTCGGTAGTTGAAAACGGACTGCCCCCCATCCTAACCCCCACCCACACACCCGCACACCCCCACCCACAAAACAACATATGATAGAAAGGGTACATTATGACCGCAACAAAAAACCTGCACTTCACATGGAAATCACCGGCAGCCCGTCACAATCACACGGCCCCCACAACACGCTTCCGACACGCTCGTGAGTCACGCGTCTGTGACTCGCCAACGACCACGTGATGAATGGACTCGTTCCAGGCGGCGGTCCCCACTGTACAGAGAGTGGAGGAAGGCAGTTCATGAATCCTGTTCGGCGACTCGCTCGCGACGGAGCTCTGGAGAAAGCGTGGCGGTGAACCCTCATCCCGTTCCCTTTCCTGCATCCACTCCCCCTGCTGCTCGGATTGAATGGGGTTTGAGTTTGAGTGGATATCAGGCAGTGGATCCATCCATTTAACTTGGTCCACACTTCAGTGTTCGGTAAAAAAGGCCCACTTCTTGAAATCGACGAGTCAGCTTTCCCCTCCGACATGGTCATTCGATGGGTTCCATAACTCTATTGATCTACACTCTCTCACACACAGACGTACATCCACACGCATACCCGCATGGGTATACCGATGTTCTTCACAATAAATCATGTGGTATTCATGTTGCTGTCAAAAAACAAACCCCGGTGGCTGGACCAATTGGGTTTCTGTGTCTAAAATAACTTAATCTGTGTAATCAATAAACCCAAAACATTTTCCATTCAGAAGACAGTTCTTTGAACTAGAATGTCTCTGCTGTGAAACCCTGTAGTCTTCATTTCTCCTCAGAATAAATCACCTGTAAAAGCAACTTATAAAAGTATGTTCTCTTGCTTCACTTGCCTTATACTTACAGTGACAAGTGATGTTTATACAACTACACCCATGGTTCCTAAGACTGATGTCTGCAGGTATTTGTGTATTTTTACTCCTACTGGCTGATATAAATATCTCCTTACTCTGTTTCTGCTGTGCACAATTAAAGACTAGTGAAAAACAGCCGTGTTAGGAACACAAACAAACACATTTTCCATTTTGCGTGTAAAGACAACACACAACAGGCTAAAATTTGTCGTCAACGACATGAACAGACTCTCCTCGTCATTGCGTTATGCAACCATACGACACAGTCGTTTGTGGCCAACCTTCCAGTTGTTTGGGTCCGACACCATCCATGAACCCTAACCCTGACTTCGAACCTCTAAAAGGCTGTCACCATTCCATCTCCATCTGGAGCCAAACACTGACCCAGTCCCTCTTCCTCCCTCTAGGAATGGCTCTGCTAATACTCCCAGGGTCAACTCTTCAACCTCCCTTCAACAAACAAGGCGGGCGGGCCCGGCACCAGACTATATTGTTAATGGCTAGCCGGGTGACGCTGACGTTGTCTCATGGACTAGAAAGGATGCCTTGTTGTGAGTGTCTCCTCTCCCTCCCCTCTCTCCCCACCCCCTCCCCTTTTGTTGTTTATGACTCTGGACACTCAGTATTTATGGATTTGACATGGTGCCACCCTTTAATTGGCTGTGCCAGGGGAACACAGCCATGTCCTCAGCCAATCCGCTACGCTGTTAACTGTCCAGACACTTAACCGAAGCGCTGTTTCTAGGGAAGAAGCCAAAACCATCATGAAATCTTTTTCATGACGTGGTTGACGCACCCTTTGCCTCGGAACAAATGTCGAGTCCTAATTTTGTGCAGCCAGTGGCTGCACCACCGCAGTCGTCCTGAAGGGGGCATTTCACTTGGAGCGAGTGGTAATACATGCATGCCGGATTCAGGTTGCCAGCCTTTGGTACACAATGTCACAAAGAGGGGCTTGATAGAAGGGGAAGGGAACAAAAGAGTGGTTTGGGGTCAAAGCCTTGGATATCCTTTTCAAAGCTTAACACACCACTGGGGGTTTCAGCAAATGTCAAAGTCACTCCTGACTAAGGTCGCGACAGGCCAGCCTAATGGACCACAGAAGAGAGAGACGAGAGAGGCGAAAGTGGGCAGGCGGAGGAGACGTTCTCCGCTCGCTCTGCCATGTAAGCCGGGCACAAAGGAAAACAACGCTACCTTCAGTTAATTCCTTCGCCACGTCCAAGACATCCATGCAGTCAGCAGTAGACAAAACAAGCTCACGAGCCTGCCAAAAGACTCCCCTCCATCTTCCGGCTCCCTGCATTGGCAGCTCCTGTGGTTTTTGTTCGCTGCGCTTTGTTGTTGAGAGAGCCAGAGAGAGAGACTCGTGAATAGACTACATCCCCAGCAGTCTCTGCTCTCAGCGCAAAAACAAGGGAGGCGCGCGGAATCGTACGCGAGCTTCACAGTCGACTGTCGCAGAGTTGTCAGCCTCTTTTGGCTCGTATAGTCTCTTCAGTATTTCACCAGTGAACCTTTCTCAACAGGCTCACTGGAAGCAGCCTTTGGAATTGAAGATGGGGGAATTTCATGGGAACCTTTGGTGTCGTTTCACAGTGTAGAGTGGGTTAAGCCTTGTTGAGGCGACAGACTTCAAGGGCCTCCGGTGACTCTTGAATGTTGTCGGCAGGATATGTTGATGGCGAAGGGGACGTGCCTGTGCTTTACGTTGGCATTGCTGTTTATGTTTGAGACTGCATCTATTCTCGAGCCCATTCACCGACACCAAGTCTCGCTGTAAAGACAAAGGTTTTTAATTGACAGCGTGTGGTGTTCTTTGAAGAGACGCTCTCCGTGCCCATGAAGTACACACACGCACACGCGCACCCACCCATTACCTTCGTGGAGAACACACATCAAACATCTCTTACGTCAGTCCAAAAAGCAGAACATTTATTCAACCCCCTATCACCTCAGTCAACGTAATCTGTATATATATCTTGACTCCCCCCAAAAAGATTTAGCATACAATAAGCAGTGATTACCAAAAAAGAAGCTTGAAGACTTCCATACCACCTGGCCCCTCTCACAAGCTTGTCAACACTCGCCATTCACCGTCTCAATTTCCCCTGACGTCTTCTGCTTTCGGCTGTCTTTCCTCCTGGCATTAATTGTGATGTATGTTGAGTGCCAGGCCTTGGTAAATGCAGAGTGCCGACAGTGAATGTGTATCTGTTTATCCCTTGGAGAGCTATACAGACAGGGCATTAGCCATCAGCTGCTAGTTACACAAGTTATAAACTTAGATCTGCATTCTTATTGGCTGAGGAATAGGAAGACCCCAGAGTTCAAGTAGATCTCAGCAGCTCTATTGCCTGGGTTGGCTGTGGTCTCTTAGGGAGGTTCAAAGGAAAAAATGTGGAGCTGTATTACGAATAACCATCTGCTTAGGCTGAAAAAACACATTGTTTTTGTCTTGTCTGAACATATTTGGTCCACTTGGGGGACAGTGATTGAATTTTTCTCTGAGAGAAACTCAGTTATGTTTTTTTTCTCACTCTTCTGGCTTGACCCATTTCTGTCATGCGTCGGCAGAAGCAATGTTCAAATGCGGGTCATCAGTCTCCCCCTCTTGGTGAAGAGTAAAGAAAAACAATGCGCCGGTCACACCCGTCTCGACCTGTCACACCCTTGCAAAACACCCCAAAGAAGCTCATCGTCGGTTACACTACTCTGCACAATACTTTGGTTTCTGTGGGGTCATCGGAGAGGGAGTCATTAGTCTGGGATGTGACCGAGTCAGACGTGTGGTAGACAATACCAAGCTCGGTTCTACCGGTACACGGTGACGACTTTGTCTGCTCTGATTGTTCAGCAGGGCCCTGGCTTTGAGGGGTTCAGGCTGGGGGATAAGCAAGGGCCGCGCGGATGGAAATATGGCCTGTGTTTTTGCCCCCGTCTCAAAGTATTGATTTTGTCTGGGACTCTTCAGAGAAGGATGTGTTTGTGTCTACAGCCGGTAGGTGGGTGTGGAGACTGTTTGGAATGAGTCCCTCCGGGCGAGACTGTGTGCTGCTGCAGTTGTAACCCGGTTTCTGGCCGAGGAAAAAAGAGACATGGAGACGTGGTTGGCTAGGTTTCTCATCTTGGTGATGGACTTGGGAGTGATGTATTGCCTTTTTGATTGCTGAATAATCACTTTGGAAACAATTCCCAAATGTATTGCATGCCGCACCATGACCATGTGAATGCTGCAGATGTCATGTGCAATGCAACTAGCGGAGGCGGCAAGGTGCTCAGTGTTGCCAGATTGGAAATGGCGAAGTATCATACCAAAGGCTCAAAATGGTGGTATTTGGAGGATAATTATCGTGCATTTGGCAACACTGAAAAGGCGGTCGACCAATGACAGTTCTCTCCACAGTCTACAGCAAGAAGGTGGTAAGTATAGGGAGATACCCTTTCTAAAACTTGTAAGGGCGTAATAACTAGTTTGTGAAAGACCCAGAAACACACAAATATCCGTACAATGCAAAAATCCCGGACGATTTTGGAATCCCAGTCGGACACATTTTTGTCCAGGTAAAAGGACGTCTGTTCAGCCTACTGTATTGAATAGCAAAGCCACAACAAAATATAGAACTGCTCACAAGTGTAAGACTTCAGTGAAAGCGTCTCTTCAGCAACAAAAATTACGGTTGACGCCATCTATCTTTTCTCTGAGCAGTTTGGTCTTTACCGGGACAGGAAATGTTTCCTGTGATATTTCAGCACATCATCTTGAATCGTTATCGTGTGCTGCGAAGAGGACACCAGATTTATCGTTGCGTTTGTCCCCGAAGCTTTGTGGCACCAAAGAGGACTTGTGACTACGTGGCAGGTGGTCTGTGAAAGGCCGCCCGGGGCAGAGGGAAAGGAGCAGGCTCGTTCACTCCAAGTTCAGTCCAACTAACACGTCATTGGAGAATATCCACCAAGCAGCTTCCATGAAGTACATTTGCAAGCTGGTGGCTGCCTTGTCTGGGAATCGCCATATGTAGTCATTCCACCGCTTGGTAACCCTGCACTTTTTCAGAAAGTTGACCCTGTTATTGAGCTCAGTAACCTCTCAGACTTTCATGACCGGAATGAACTGAACCTCCTCAGTGTTTCTTACCAAACCTGAGGAACCAATGAAATAGACATGGTCGGTCCTACATAATGATATCATACATATCTCATCCCAATAATAATAAATTGATAACTAAAGCTCAACTCTGAAAGCTCCATAATATGTCAATTATATCATCTGACAGTATGCATACGTGGCACTTTTACCCTGTAATATGTAGACTAGAAGAATGGAATGGTAGCATGTTAGCTCTGAGGTAACACATTTGTTTGAGTGCTAAGTCTAAGTGCCTCTTGTGTTAACATTCATGTTCATAATTTATGTATTACTGTTGGTTGTCTTTGTGTGTGTGTGTGTGTGGAGAGAGAGTGGGTGTGGAAGAGAGATAATGGAAAAAAAAGAGAGGGGGGAAAAATAGACACATGTTGAGGTGAGCTATGACCAGTATATCTCCCCCATCCCTCAATCCCCCCATTCCCGGCCTCCTCATTCCTTCCCTTGGCTGCCCTTCTTCCTGTGAGTGGTGGAGTGATGAGTGGGGCCGACGCGCCGGCCAATAACCGGGCAGGTAATGAAAATGAATGACGGTGATTATCTGCACTACATACCATAATGCTGCAACTCCATAACAAAGACAGACAATACTGCTCTATCACAGCCGACACTGGGTGGGGGAGTACCTCCATCTTACCTCCACCTTTGGAAACTTCTTCTCAGATGCCACAGTAACGTTGAGGCCGATCGTTACAGGCAATTACTGTAAAATGTCCTTCTGTACATGTTAGTAGCCATGTTTGACTGGCCACTAATGACTGCAGTTAGTCAATCAGTCACTTAGTTTAATTGATCAGTTTATTGATATCAAACGAGATACATTCCTCCTTTCAATAATGCTCTCTGGATTTCAATAGATCTATCATGTAAAGTGTCCCATTAACGGGCGCACATCACTTCTCGAGAGGGTGACCCAAGGTTAGTTTTGGGAAAAATACGTATTTGGTATTTTAAGTGTTTTTTTGACACTTAGTGCAAGACAGAATACTTTTAGCTCACTGACAATACTGCGGTAGTCATCCTCCGTCTTACACATTTTGTTTTCACATGAACTCGACTGGCACATCCCCCGCAGCAATAAGCAAACACATTCAACCTTTGAAGTAGGAGTACTTAGTCATGTTCCACCTCCTCAATGCACTCAGTGCAAATGATTTTATTTTTTCGCATCCGTGCCCACTGTACTACGACGTCAAAGTTGACAACGGCTTTCCTTTCTGTCTGCACACCCACCAGGCCGAGTGGCTCCTTGTGACTTAAACTTAAGTTCAAATTCATTGCTGTCCGCTTTTCCTTAAGAGCTGAGAGGCTGAGAGGGAATTCAACTTAATTGGGGCGGTTTAGTAAACGCTGCGTGGCGCCGGAGTCCCTCAGAACCAGGGAAGAAGGGGAGCATATTATCTCTCTGTCAGCTTCGCTTAATGACAACAATATTCAAATCCTAACCTACTTCCCCAGTGCTATGCGAGCAGCGCTACGGCGGAGAGACCCGCAGACTGAGAGAGGATTATAACGAGAACGAGAGGTAAACTGCCTCCTAATGAGCAGATGATGAGCGGGCGAATGGAGCCGCACGGCTCCCTTGCATTTCTCTCTTTTCCTTGCGTTCCTTTTTTTCTGGCGTCTTCCAGGCTATCGGAAAGGGAAGGAATCAAACAGCTCTACCTCACTTTTCATGTCCTTTCAGGAGAAGGGGGAACAGGAGTACCTTTCTCCCCTACCACCCCCCCCCCCCCCCCCCCCCCCCCCCCCCCCCCCCTCCCCATGTGGCAGGCTGGCAGAGAATGACAGTGGCGGGCGAAACTCGACACACACTCACCCAGTGGCTTTATTTCACAGGGAAGTGCGCACGCGGGGAGCCAAAGCTAAATTTAACACACGCTCTCGCTGACAGCTCCTTGCAGCAGTCACATTACCCATGATGTACTAAGGTACCAGGAGGAGAGACCGGCAAGAGGCGCATCCCTACTTTCCCTGTTCCACTGTTATTGTTTATACCGACACACTCCCCTGTCGACACCCGAAATAGAAGCCAGAGATACAGAGAGACATTTTCCGGCACCCTGCGCCCTGTTATTTCTCGTTTATCCTACAGTACTGTACCTTCTGGAGGGGTAAAAACAAAACAAAAAACAAAAAAGACAATTCTGTGTTGTTAATCTCAGAATGTGGTGGGTATCTAGGAGAACGTGCATGGAAAGGGGGAAAACATGTTCAACGGGGGGCACTTCTCTGTAAACAGGACATGGCAGTGTCAGATGTCCTGATGCCTGGGGAAAGTGACCCTGATGCATCTGTTTGGGCTGTAAGTCACAGTCAGGCGGTTTGATGTCTCCCACCTCTGATTCCAGACTCGAAACAGGCTGCCGGAATAATACCGCGGGCAAACCAGTCAAAGTCTGGCATGACTCACTATATGTAGGCACTTACTGCAGGAAGCATAGCAACTGCAAACCACCCACCACTGTAGCAACTACTCAAGATGTAACCCTCGACAACCTGAAGCAAAACAGACTGAATGAAAGTGTCTTTGGAGATTATTTACGCATCACAACGAACAATTAAAAGGAGCCGATCCCATGACGAAGTTGATCAAACAGAAAGACATGCACTCCGGGTATGGCTAGAACTCCTTCCTAACATCTTCACACAATGCTTTCAGGGAGCCCTTTGAAACCTTGAAAATCCGGTGCCCAAAGTGGCCAGGTCTCTAATGCATAATCAAATGCGTATCTGGAGAGAACAACTGCTTTTGATCATGGGGACAGTGACTCGGGGAAAAGCTTTTCCCGTATGGTGCTTTCGCAGTGCCCACAGCACTTCTTCTGAGGATAGAACAAAATAGAACAGTCAAATCTGTTTGCCGAGAAATACTTTCCCTATCCTGCGAAATTTAAAAAAGGCAATGATCATACACAAAAAGATAGGAAGCTCTTAGAATGTATTTTGTTTTACCTAGCCACAGTTCCAGAAGGGAGCTAGAGAATGAGGAATGCGATGGAATAACGTTGACATCCTTTTCAACTTGATGCTGAAAGGTTCAAATAATCAAGGAGATTCTTGTGCTGGAAATGTCCCCATCTGTACAGTAATGTGCTGTGCCTGGTCACCGGATAGGTTCCTTCTTGCAAACTTCAGGCCTGGTACTGTCATGTTAAATACACACACACACACACACACACACACACAAACACATCTAGTTCAGGTTGCAAATGCCCTTTTGGCTCAAGGATTCTAATAGATAAAAACTTAGATTGTTCCAAGCGTTCATGCTCGAAGTAACACATTAGATATCAAATATTCTCATGAATTTCCCATACTGCACTTGGAGAACCATCTAGAATGATGGACAAATATGTTTTAATACACACTGTGCCATTAAATCAGATGCAAATGTTTCCTCCTAGACAGAAACACAATAAAAGTGCAAATTACAATCAACAATTATCTTCATAACCAACACTGTTTTCTCCAGCATTATAGGATTGTAACCATTCACAATGATTCACTAGTTGAGAGACATTAGCTTAATACAAACCTAGATGCTTACAAGGTTACTGTGGCGGTGTGGTTATGGTTATGGGTGCAGTGTTTATATGATCACACAACACTTCTACGATGTCAGTGCTTCACTTCAATGCTTTACATTAACATCTACAATTGTATCGGTGACTGTACATTGCTCACTACAAGCATTAACTATGCATGCATGACACAAAGAGCAAGTCTTTATGATTCACTCTAAAGTTGATTGAGCGGTTTCAATTCACCTTCACCATTTTGTTAGTTCTTTCCCTACTCCTAAATGATTAATTAGCATACCTTGTATGATTGCATAGGGTACTGTAAATACTGTGTCAACTATTTTCTTTTTGTTGTTGCATTGAGCTAAAGCTTGATTTATTCCTCTAAAGGTCAAACTTCTTTTTGCAACCATTCAAATTCCCTGACGTCTTTCCTACCGGTGAACTCTCTTGACCTACAGATTGGAACCTGTTCATCCAAGCTCCTCTCCTCCTCAGATCCCTGTTAAGCCATGGTGGGCTGTGTCTCTCCGGATGTTGCATTGAACAAACAATCCAAAAACCAGCATTTCACGGAGGTACAGGTAGAATCCGAAATCGGGAGATGAAGTCAGGCGTCGTCGTCCAATTCTGCCACTTGTAAACAACTGAGGAAGCCGCTGCGCGCTGCAAGTTTAATACGGAGGCCAGGAGGGAAAACACCAATCAGAGAGTTAGCGACCTGAACGGTAGTGACTGTTGGACGACGTGGAATCATCCCCCGTCAGGGTGTTGGGAAGACTGAACTGTGAAGAGACTTGTGGAGCTATTGTGTCGCAGGAATACAGTTCATTAGGCTACCCGCCCCCCCCCCCCCACACACACACACCTCCCCATGGCGCTCTCTGTCGCCCAACTGTGCCTGAATGAACATCCCACGAAAATCACCCACTTCCTCTGCAGTCCTAAACATACAGTATCAAACCGTGACATTATACACACACGGCTCTTGTATGCAAAAAAAATAATAATCCTATTTGTACGAATGTTTTTCGCATAGTGCTAATTAGGAAACGGTGCTTTGGAATGCACTTGTTATCTTCAGGGTAGCCTGGTGAGCTTGGCCCATGCAGCCAGGCCCATTCAGAGATGAGTGAGTCAGAACAGTCTGTGTGTGTGGCAGGAATTGGCACTTAGTCAGACCAGGGGCCTGGCTGTCTCCCCACATAGTCAAGAGTGGCACTTCAGCAGATGTGACGTGGGAATGAGTGTGAGTCCGGACACACACACACACCGACCTGACACAGAGCAGCAGCTCCCCCTCACTTTCCAAACTTCTGTGTGTTTCTCTGTCTGTGTGTGTGTGTGTGTGTATGTGTGTGCGTGGTCTTTTGGTAGCTCCTTCTAGGATGCCAAAATCTTTGCCAACTGTCACCCTCACTCACAGGACTGACATGTCCTTGTTACTTAAAAAAAAAAGAAATTGTGGACCTAACTGTACTGTTCATGATTTCTTTTTCAAATGTCATATTTCCAGCAACTAAAACATTGGAAAAGATAAAATACTCTCACACGGATGAATAACCCAAACTCTCTGTCCCCAGTCAAAAGTCTCAAATCACATTGTTTTTAAATGTCAGTGATTTCTAGGGTATAAATCCGTAAGTCCAGTAACGTAATGATTGTCTGTGCAGTGCGTGAGACGGTTGATGTCTTACAGATGTAAAGCTACGCAAGCTACTTGGTTTAGTGTCGTCATGCCAGCTACTTGTGCGTGACACTCTTTTTCAGACACCTGGAAGTGTTATTCTGTTGGAACCAACTGTAGATGAGTCACAAAATGCTTCTTCACAACAGGCCGGTGTCAGTGTTTCCCAGCTGAGCCAATTGTGAATTCCATGTGATGATTAAGGGTGTGTTCAGGGGAGTATTGAGCTCGTGTTATCTTAGCCCCCAGCCAAATTGCAGTCTTTTTCTGTAAGGGCTCTGAAAGCTCTGGTGCTGTCATATTATACGAGACGAACCGAAATGGGTGAGAGTGCTGGATTATTTATTAATGTACTTACCTTTTATTTCTGTTTTCGCCAAAAAGAAGGAAAAAAAGGACGAAAAACAGATGGCGGTATTCCTCCGCTTTCATTCCCACTTCCAGCATGGCAATCCACACCAAACCAGAACAATTGCAAATATCAGTGACTGCAGAGGATGTTTGAAACCAGCGCTAAAGGCATCAATGTTTAATGAGGGCTAGGGTTTTTCAAGAGGAAATAGGATGAGGTCCTGCTCGACCTTTCTCTAGGGATCTCGGTCTGTCTCTGGAGCTAAATAGGGCCTGTTTGGAAGAATCTGTGTTTGAGGACATTCGCCATCAAGGAGGCTTTTGCTCTCAACCTTTTTTTTCTTTCTGAATTTTTCTCAATTTCGCTCGCTTTTACTTACACTCTCTCTCTCTCTCTCTCTCTCTCTCTCTCTCTCTCTCTCTCTCTCTCGCTCTCTCTCTCTCCTCCCCCCTCCCCCCAGGTCGAAGCACAGTGCAAACAGACGGAGTTGCAAACAAACACGGGGCACCTTCGGAGCCCCAGCAATCTGGTTTCGAGGCTGCACGTCGGGGTCCTGGAATGGGATCTGACAGGACGCTGACAGAGAGACACAGGCTAAAGGAGGCCAAGTCTTCAAAGCAGGGGAGTGATAAATGAAGCTGGGGGTAAGGTGCAACTCTGGCCTGGATGCACAAACACTCACTCACTGTATGCAGACAATGCCATGGGGGCATGTGCTGCACATACAAATACTCACACCCGCTGGTAACAACGAACCTAACGACATACATGCGTGTACACACTGTACAGTACATGCGGATTTCCATGAAATACGAATTTTGCAACGTTCTTTTTCTCTGTCAACCCATCACGTCATTTGTTGTGTCCTTCGCCAACTGCTACACGACTGGCAGTCTTTCACTGAGCCATCCTTTCTTTCGGCAAATTAGCTCTAGTTTTCTTATTCAGTTCTTGAGAATCTTACCTCTTTGAAATTCCTACCAGAGGAATGTTCTTCAAGATGAAATGTCCTTACAAACATGAGTTCAGTTTCAAGTTTTATTGTCAGGTGCATGAGTGTGAAAAATATAGAAGGCGTCGTCTACATGACAAAGCGTTTAATCCTAAACTCAGGTGTAATCCAATGATGTGCAGGCTGGTGAGAATAGTTCCTGACCAATGCTGTCATCCAAAGTTTACATCAAAATCGAAATTACATCAAACAAACTTTACATATCATACCAAGGGCACTTAAAATGTTTCTTTCCATTAGGAATCCAAAATGAAGCAAAAAAAACGGATTCAGACCACATCTTAAAAACCCCTACATAATTAAGCAGCCACAGTTGTTGACAAACGGTAATTAAAAGATTTGTGAATGCCGTGCCTGATTAGAAACACTGCGGGCATTGCACAGGAACATTCAGCATGCAAATTGCTATTCTGCTATTCCTATTCCTGTGGTTTAGGGTGGAAAAAGTCAGTTTGCTGTTATCATAATATTAAAGAGCTGTCACTTTCCGCTAATAGAATGCACAATTTGATACATTAGCATTTTCTTTTACAGACTACAGTATCTTCTTTATGCCAGAATGAGCAATTATTGGCTAGATGTTGCTTTCTGAGGATAGCAATAACAATTTCTCAGAGGGCTGATTTGGTCACTCACTGCAAGCGGTATCTTTGTGTGTGTGTGTGTGTGCATTAGAATCCATTTTACAGTATGTGTCTCTGGTAGTATGACAGGTCTCTGGTAGTATGACATACTACCAGTATGTCTCGGGTAGTATGACAAAACATTCAATTTTACACTGTTGTCATCCATTGACATCCTTTTGTCTTTCCCTTTATCTGTTGCCTTCATCTGTGCTTTGTTATTAACAAACATAATCTTGTCACACAAGAAAGGAAGAGTTTATCAGGGACAATCAAAGTGGCAGAATCTCATCTGCACCACATGGATTACAGCGGTGGTCTTCAACCCTGGTCCCCAGGGCCCACTTCCTGCATGTTTTAGATGTTTCCATGCTCCAACACACCTGATTCAAATGAATGGGTCGTTATCAAGCTAGCAGAGGCCTGGTAACTATTTTCATTCGAATCAGGTGTGTTGGAGCAAGGAAACGTCACATAGACAGTGGGCCCTGAGGACCAGGATTGAAGACCACTGGGTTATAGGATCCAGCCTAATTCTAGGTACAGCTCATGTCATGGGTATTATAAACTGTATATCAAAATGCATATTAATGTTATTTTTAATGAATATCTCAGGGCATGATTTAATGATGCACATTTTCCTTTTCTGTACTATTGTGTACCTAATATTTACTCTAAGTGATGAATGAATTAGATCACTGTTGACTTCTAAAAATTCAGGATTATTAATAGATAATTACATTAATGATGTGGATATCTAAGCAAGCTTTAAAGAGCATGTCAATGTTGTTTTTAGATGTGTCATTAACATGCATGTGCCAGTAGTGTAGCTGGAATAAAAAAAAAAAACATTAAGTGGTTTACCATAGCGTGAAGTGTTAAGATAGGAACTGTTGAGTACAAGCATTCTGCTTCCTCTGACTTTCCCCTATCGCTCTGTCAACTCAGAATAAGGATTGTCTGTTGACGCAGGACGTTCTGACTGGAACAATTTGTCCCATATGGCGTTGAGTATTCAAAGAACATGGATCTGAGGAAACAGAGTGCCAGCTTGCTCGCAGAGCATTTTTTTCGTCTTGCATGCAGACTGCGGAGATTACCGGCTTTTCAACGGACAGATGCCATCTTGACGGCAGAGTGTGTTGAAGTTTTGCGAGGACTTTTTTTTCCTTTTAGGGTTCTTCTCTATTGGGGAGTGCAGAATTAGGCTGCCTACCTGGAGACGGTGTAACAGAGGCACTTTTGAAAGTGACAGGGACTTTTCAACACCCTGCATCTCTATCTCTCTCGTCTAGACGTCGGAGGTTGAGAGCGACCTCAATTAATAAAACAATTTGTGGAAGTTGGTGGAAGTCAGAAGTAGGTCAGGGGAGGCGTTTTCTTCCATAAGATTTCCAAGCAGGAGATTCTTTCTATCACCCCTCACTCTGACACTGAGTGAACCAAGCGAGATTGTATTACTTTTACATTACTAATTGAAGCCTGAGGCTGAGTTTACCTCAGGAATAGAAAAAGAATCACTTGTTTGTTGGGGAGCATCGGATTTCTTTGAATGAATTATTCCTCCCTGTCCTCTAATGATATAATTGTTTTGATGCCAGCTTGACTTGGTAGAAAATGTGAAATTGGAATATTCTTGTTTCTTAAGCTTCATGCAAATCAGTTGCTAGCGTTCAATGTAAAAGAATGTCGAGCTATTCAAGCACTGCTGTGGCCCAAGACCTTGATAGGTACACTGTAAAAATAAAAGTATTTAATTACAGTACTTTTTCTGTAAATTATCCGTGTTTTTTTTCTGTATTCATGAATGATAGGAAATACAGATAGAAAGACAAAGGCAAAATGTAAATGTACATATTTACATTAAAATAACAGATAAATATTGTTACTTACTTTTCACTAATATTAATAACATTTTCACCAAAATGTTCTGTTAAAACACATGATTTCACTTCGTCAAAACTAGCTATTTGAACAGTTATTTTGCAGATATTTACTTTCATCCCACTGACAAATAACTTTTTAATAACATCATTTTTGGTTTAGACATAGTAACCTTGAATTGTGAACTGAGCTTGGGTAGTTGACGTCAGACAATCCCAGCATGCACCAGTCAATATCAAAGACTACAAAAGCCTGCAAAAGGCTTTTTTTTTACCTACAACCTGATTGGTTGTAGGTCTATCCAATTGAGCGAAAAGGCATTAATTTTTTCGGTTGAAACACGCCCCATACTCACAGACCAACGGAGCGGTATCAGACTCATGTTTTGACCAGAAGTATGAGTATGACAACGTCAGGCTAGAATAACGACAGTTCAGTGGGTAAAATGGACATACAGTGAACCTCAAAGTCCATTGATACCTCTTTCCTATGCTCATAATAAATCTCACAATAAAAAAATTTAGCTGTAAAACGGTAGGTTTTGAAAAAGCCACCAAACTCACATCAATTCGGTTGCTCCACCTTTTTTGGCTCTGGTCTGTACCTTTGTCACGCCCCAACATTTGCTGGGCGCTGCTCTGTGTACTTCCACAGAATTACAAAGAATAATGTTTTTCTAGTATATTGAAAATGGACTACAGTGGTAAATGCAGTGTTCTAGGCGGTACAGGGAATGCTGAGTCTTCCTAAGGAACCAAACACTCGACAGGCTGTGATGTTTGTCTATGAGAAGATCCCTGTGCAGTTCGACCCTCACTTACACATATGCTCAAACCATTTCACCGAGGACAGTTTTGAAAACCTGAGACAATGTAAAGCAGGATTTTCTAGGAAGCTGTTGCTGAAAAAGGTGATGTTCTATTTGTACGTTTTTATATCTCCACCTTCTTTTTTCAGTGAGTGCTGTTTGCCGTGTGGCGTCTTTGCTCCGCAACTTCACTCGTTGTAAACCAACCAATCAGCGCCCAGCTCATCTATATTCCCCCGCAAATCCGGTTTATAAAGGATAATAGTACACATTTAAAATTAAAAATGCAGTTTTTACAGAGAAGTTCAATTAATAAAAGTAATATTTACCGGCAATGAACAGCCTGTAATGTAATATTACAGATATATCTTGTAAATTTGGTAAAAGAAAATTACATTTATTTTACGGTTAATTGATGTTGATATTTTTTTTACTGTTATTTAATGGGTATAATCTGGCGTCCCAGCTGCCAGATTGTTCCTGTTTTTTTACAACTTTTTTTTTTTTTTACAGTGTATGTAAGTAAGGGGTGTTCAACCCTGGTCCTCGAGAGCCCCCGTCCTGCATGTTTTTGATGTTTCCCTGCTCCAGCACACCTGATTCAAACGAATGGGTTGTTATCAAGCTTTGAGGAAGCCGGGTAATGACCATTCATTTGAATCAGGTGTGCTGGAGCAGGAAAACATCAAAAACATGCAGGACGGGGGCTCTCGAGGACCAGGATTGAACACCCCTGATGTAAGGCATGCTCTTGGATGTCCTGTCAGAAACCAAGAATGTAGGCAGAACGTGGACATGGACTCGAGTGATGTGTCGTGATCCGGCTTTCAATAAGGCATTGGAGAAGAGTTGACACGGAACAAAACCTCCATATGACATGCCAGCTGTCACAATCGCTCTTTTCTCTCCATCTTGTTAGTTCTGTGGGGATTCTGATATTAATGATTTTTGAATCCCTTAAAAAAAAAAAAAAAAAAATCTGATGCAAATTAGTATGTTTTGTGTGTTTATCTAAATTTGAGGAAGGCACTGACAGCGCTGTTTACTGTGATAATCTGTGTGGTGTGGAGATGCACAGTATGTGTGGATTCATTCAAGTTTTTTCGTTGACGTCAGTGCAGTACTCATTTGTTCGAGACATCTAGACTTAAGATGGGATCACAGCCTATTGCACTGTTTGTTGCATTGTGTCTACTGTCTGCCTACCTGCTACCAAAACCTAACACTTACTATTCAAGCTGTGGGCCAGTTGGTAGCAAGTCTAGAGAATAGTTCAAGGAGAAACAAACCATCTTTTAAAAGTTGCCTTTGGTTGTTTTCTCTCGAGAACATTGTATTTTTCTTCTTCAAAACAATTGGTGTGCATTGGACCAGTCTGAACAGTCTTTGACAGAACTCGGGGGTCGTGTTAGTACTGGCTATCTCTGATAAAAGGATAAGGAGATTTAATAGTATTGTTAATTCTTCCAGGCAGAGGGAATAGGAAGGAGAGTGGGACCAGATCTGACACAGATGGACATTTTGTGTGTGAGTTTGAGAGTGTGAGCTCGGTTTGCGAAGTGGGCGTACGACGGATGTGATGGTATGAGTCTGAAAGCTCAAGGTGCTAACTGTCATGTAGGGCAAATCAGGTGTCCTGATCATTCCAACATTCCCCGACAGCTTTTACAGCATAAGCTGTTCACACCTGTCAGTGCTGCCCTTGCACTTCCGACAGTTACATAGCCATTCTCGAATTTGTTGTGGTCTCGTGTTAGACTATTTGTCCGGAAGAAAACGTTTGTGAAGATTTGACGGGGTCACATGTGCAATGTGACGGTGGCACGCAGCCTCGAAGCTTCCGCAGCACACCATCACCCAACTGTTGCTCGGGGAACAAGCCATCTGTCTGGGTTGCCGAGGGCGACCGATGTGCCACAGTGTTGTGGTAGCGGGTTACGTTCTAAACGCAGAGTTTGAAGGTGTACAGGGTCACTGAAGGCAACTGGGAGGCAATCTTAGACTGGGAGGCAGACACGTTGTATCTCCATCGCTGGTTGCGTGGTGGTGGGATCTCATCGCGTTTAGTCATTAAGCAGACACTCTTGTCCAGAGCGACCTACAGTAAGTACAGGGACATTTCCCCCAGAGGCAAGTAGGGTGAAGTGCCTTGCCCAAGGACACAATGTAATTTTGGCACAGCGGGGAATCGATCCGGCAACCTTCTGATTACTAGCCCGACTACCTCACCGCTCAGCCATCTGACTCCCATGGAACACACAGTGACACCGCGAGAGCATTACAAAGCATTAACTATGCATGCATGACACAAAGAGCAAGTCTTTATGATTCACTCTAAAGTTGATTGAGCGGTTTCAATTCACCTTCACCATTTTGTTAGTTCTTTCCCTACTCCTAAATGATTAATTAGCATACCTTGTATGATTGCATAGGGTACTGTAAATACTGTGTCAACTATTTTCTTTTTGTTGTTGCATTGAGCTAAAGCTTGATTTATTCCTCTAAAGGTCAAACTTCTTTTTGCAACCATTCAAATTCCCTGACGTCTTTCCTACCGGTGAACTCTCTTGACCTACAGATTGGAACCTGTTCATCCAAGCTCCTCTCCTCCTCAGATCCCTGTTAAGCCATGGTGGGCTGTGTCTCTCCGGATGTTGCATTGAACAAACAATCCAAAAACCAGCATTTCACGGAGGTACAGGTAGAATCCGAAATGATGTAGTTTGATTTGATGTAGTTAATGCTACATCAAAATCGAAATTACATCAAACAAACTTTACATATCATACCAAGGGCACTTAAAATGTTTCTTTCCATTAGGAATCCAAAATGAAGCAAAAAAAACGGATTCAGACCACATCTTAAAAACCCCTACATAATTAAGCAGCCACAGTTGTTGACAAACGGTAATTAAAAGATTTGTGAATGCCGTGCCTGATTAGAAACACTGCGGGCATTGCACAGGAACATTCAGCATGCAAATTGCTATTCTGCTATTCCTATTCCTGTGGTTTAGGGTGGAAAAAGTCAGTTTGCTGTTATCATAATATTAAAGAGCTGTCACTTTCCGCTAATAGAATGCACAATTTGATACATTAGCATTTTCTTTTACAGACTACAGTATCTTCTTTATGCCAGAATGAGCAATTATTGGCTAGATGTTGCTTTCTGAGGATAGCAATAACAATTTCTCAGAGGGCTGATTTGGTCACTCACTGCAAGCGGTATCTTTGTGTGTGTGTGTGTGTGCATTAGAATCCATTTTACAGTATGTGTCTCTGGTAGTATGACAGGTCTCTGGTAGTATGACATACTACCAGTATGTCTCGGGTAGTATGACAAAACATTCAATTTTACACTGTTGTCATCCATTGACATCCTTTTGTCTTTCCCTTTATCTGTTGCCTTCATCTGTGCTTTGTTATTAACAAACATAATCTTGTCACACAAGAAAGGAAGAGTTTATCAGGGACAATCAAAGTGGCAGAATCTCATCTGCACCACATGGATTACAGCGGTGGTCTTCAACCCTGGTCCCCAGGGCCCACTTCCTGCATGTTTTAGATGTTTCCATGCTCCAACACACCTGATTCAAATGAATGGGTCGTTATCAAGCTAGCAGAGGCCTGGTAACTATTTTCATTCGAATCAGGTGTGTTGGAGCAAGGAAACGTCACATAGACAGTGGGCCCTGAGGACCAGGATTGAAGACCACTGGGTTATAGGATCCAGCCTAATTCTAGGTACAGCTCATGTCATGGGTATTATAAACTGTATATCAAAATGCATATTAATGTTATTTTTAATGAATATCTCAGGGCATGATTTAATGATGCACATTTTCCTTTTCTGTACTATTGTGTACCTAATATTTACTCTAAGTGATGAATGAATTAGATCACTGTTGACTTCTAAAAATTCAGGATTATTAATAGATAATTACATTAATGATGTGGATATCTAAGCAAGCTTTAAAGAGCATGTCAATGTTGTTTTTAGATGTGTCATTAACATGCATGTGCCAGTAGTGTAGCTGGAATAAAAAAAAAAAACATTAAGTGGTTTACCATAGCGTGAAGTGTTAAGATAGGAACTGTTGAGTACAAGCATTCTGCTTCCTCTGACTTTCCCCTATCGCTCTGTCAACTCAGAATAAGGATTGTCTGTTGACGCAGGACGTTCTGACTGGAACAATTTGTCCCATATGGCGTTGAGTATTCAAAGAACATGGATCTGAGGAAACAGAGTGCCAGCTTGCTCGCAGAGCATTTTTTTCGTCTTGCATGCAGACTGCGGAGATTACCGGCTTTTCAACGGACAGATGCCATCTTGACGGCAGAGTGTGTTGAAGTTTTGCGAGGACTTTTTTTTCCTTTTAGGGTTCTTCTCTATTGGGGAGTGCAGAATTAGGCTGCCTACCTGGAGACGGTGTAACAGAGGCACTTTTGAAAGTGACAGGGACTTTTCAACACCCTGCATCTCTATCTCTCTCGTCTAGACGTCGGAGGTTGAGAGCGACCTCAATTAATAAAACAATTTGTGGAAGTTGGTGGAAGTCAGAAGTAGGTCAGGGGAGGCGTTTTCTTCCATAAGATTTCCAAGCAGGAGATTCTTTCTATCACCCCTCACTCTGACACTGAGTGAACCAAGCGAGATTGTATTACTTTTACATTACTAATTGAAGCCTGAGGCTGAGTTTACCTCAGGAATAGAAAAAGAATCACTTGTTTGTTGGGGAGCATCGGATTTCTTTGAATGAATTATTCCTCCCTGTCCTCTAATGATATAATTGTTTTGATGCCAGCTTGACTTGGTAGAAAATGTGAAATTGGAATATTCTTGTTTCTTAAGCTTCATGCAAATCAGTTGCTAGCGTTCAATGTAAAAGAATGTCGAGCTATTCAAGCACTGCTGTGGCCCAAGACCTTGATAGGTACACTGTAAAAATAAAAGTATTTAATTACAGTACTTTTTCTGTAAATTATCCGTGTTTTTTTTCTGTATTCATGAATGATAGGAAATACAGATAGAAAGACAAAGGCAAAATGTAAATGTACATATTTACATTAAAATAACAGATAAATATTGTTACTTACTTTTCACTAATATTAATAACATTTTCACCAAAATGTTCTGTTAAAACACATGATTTCACTTCGTCAAAACTAGCTATTTGAACAGTTATTTTGCAGATATTTACTTTCATCCCACTGACAAATAACTTTTTAATAACATCATTTTTGGTTTAGACATAGTAACCTTGAATTGTGAACTGAGCTTGGGTAGTTGACGTCAGACAATCCCAGCATGCACCAGTCAATATCAAAGACTACAAAAGCCTGCAAAAGGCTTTTTTTTTACCTACAACCTGATTGGTTGTAGGTCTATCCAATTGAGCGAAAAGGCATTAATTTTTTCGGTTGAAACACGCCCCATACTCACAGACCAACGGAGCGGTATCAGACTCATGTTTTGACCAGAAGTATGAGTATGACAACGTCAGGCTAGAATAACGACAGTTCAGTGGGTAAAATGGACATACAGTGAACCTCAAAGTCCATTGATACCTCTTTCCTATGCTCATAATAAATCTCACAATAAAAAAATTTAGCTGTAAAACGGTAGGTTTTGAAAAAGCCACCAAACTCACATCAATTCGGTTGCTCCACCTTTTTTGGCTCTGGTCTGTACCTTTGTCACGCCCCAACATTTGCTGGGCGCTGCTCTGTGTACTTCCACAGAATTACAAAGAATAATGTTTTTCTAGTATATTGAAAATGGACTACAGTGGTAAATGCAGTGTTCTAGGCGGTACAGGGAATGCTGAGTCTTCCTAAGGAACCAAACACTCGACAGGCTGTGATGTTTGTCTATGAGAAGATCCCTGTGCAGTTCGACCCTCACTTACACATATGCTCAAACCATTTCACCGAGGACAGTTTTGAAAACCTGAGACAATGTAAAGCAGGATTTTCTAGGAAGCTGTTGCTGAAAAAGGTGATGTTCTATTTGTACGTTTTTATATCTCCACCTTCTTTTTTCAGTGAGTGCTGTTTGCCGTGTGGCGTCTTTGCTCCGCAACTTCACTCGTTGTAAACCAACCAATCAGCGCCCAGCTCATCTATATTCCCCCGCAAATCCGGTTTATAAAGGATAATAGTACACATTTAAAATTAAAAATGCAGTTTTTACAGAGAAGTTCAATTAATAAAAGTAATATTTACCGGCAATGAACAGCCTGTAATGTAATATTACAGATATATCTTGTAAATTTGGTAAAAGAAAATTACATTTATTTTACGGTTAATTGATGTTGATATTTTTTTTACTGTTATTTAATGGGTATAATCTGGCGTCCCAGCTGCCAGATTGTTCCTGTTTTTTTACAACTTTTTTTTTTTTTTACAGTGTATGTAAGTAAGGGGTGTTCAACCCTGGTCCTCGAGAGCCCCCGTCCTGCATGTTTTTGATGTTTCCCTGCTCCAGCACACCTGATTCAAACGAATGGGTTGTTATCAAGCTTTGAGGAAGCCGGGTAATGACCATTCATTTGAATCAGGTGTGCTGGAGCAGGAAAACATCAAAAACATGCAGGACGGGGGCTCTCGAGGACCAGGATTGAACACCCCTGATGTAAGGCATGCTCTTGGATGTCCTGTCAGAAACCAAGAATGTAGGCAGAACGTGGACATGGACTCGAGTGATGTGTCGTGATCCGGCTTTCAATAAGGCATTGGAGAAGAGTTGACACGGAACAAAACCTCCATATGACATGCCAGCTGTCACAATCGCTCTTTTCTCTCCATCTTGTTAGTTCTGTGGGGATTCTGATATTAATGATTTTTGAATCCCTTAAAAAAAAAAAAAAAAAAATCTGATGCAAATTAGTATGTTTTGTGTGTTTATCTAAATTTGAGGAAGGCACTGACAGCGCTGTTTACTGTGATAATCTGTGTGGTGTGGAGATGCACAGTATGTGTGGATTCATTCAAGTTTTTTCGTTGACGTCAGTGCAGTACTCATTTGTTCGAGACATCTAGACTTAAGATGGGATCACAGCCTATTGCACTGTTTGTTGCATTGTGTCTACTGTCTGCCTACCTGCTACCAAAACCTAACACTTACTATTCAAGCTGTGGGCCAGTTGGTAGCAAGTCTAGAGAATAGTTCAAGGAGAAACAAACCATCTTTTAAAAGTTGCCTTTGGTTGTTTTCTCTCGAGAACATTGTATTTTTCTTCTTCAAAACAATTGGTGTGCATTGGACCAGTCTGAACAGTCTTTGACAGAACTCGGGGGTCGTGTTAGTACTGGCTATCTCTGATAAAAGGATAAGGAGATTTAATAGTATTGTTAATTCTTCCAGGCAGAGGGAATAGGAAGGAGAGTGGGACCAGATCTGACACAGATGGACATTTTGTGTGTGAGTTTGAGAGTGTGAGCTCGGTTTGCGAAGTGGGCGTACGACGGATGTGATGGTATGAGTCTGAAAGCTCAAGGTGCTAACTGTCATGTAGGGCAAATCAGGTGTCCTGATCATTCCAACATTCCCCGACAGCTTTTACAGCATAAGCTGTTCACACCTGTCAGTGCTGCCCTTGCACTTCCGACAGTTACATAGCCATTCTCGAATTTGTTGTGGTCTCGTGTTAGACTATTTGTCCGGAAGAAAACGTTTGTGAAGATTTGACGGGGTCACATGTGCAATGTGACGGTGGCACGCAGCCTCGAAGCTTCCGCAGCACACCATCACCCAACTGTTGCTCGGGGAACAAGCCATCTGTCTGGGTTGCCGAGGGCGACCGATGTGCCACAGTGTTGTGGTAGCGGGTTACGTTCTAAACGCAGAGTTTGAAGGTGTACAGGGTCACTGAAGGCAACTGGGAGGCAATCTTAGACTGGGAGGCAGACACGTTGTATCTCCATCGCTGGTTGCGTGGTGGTGGGATCTCATCGCGTTTAGTCATTAAGCAGACACTCTTGTCCAGAGCGACCTACAGTAAGTACAGGGACATTTCCCCCAGAGGCAAGTAGGGTGAAGTGCCTTGCCCAAGGACACAATGTAATTTTGGCACAGCGGGGAATCGATCCGGCAACCTTCTGATTACTAGCCCGACTACCTCACCGCTCAGCCATCTGACTCCCATGGAACACACAGTGACACCGCGAGAGTAGTATCTCATGAATAAATGACGTTTGTTTACAATGTTGACTTGCAAAGTGAGGGGAACGTTCTCAAAATGGCAGCCCACGTCCAATACCTACCCTTCAGTGAACATATTGAGAAGATCTGAAGTGGGCATATAGAGGTATGACACGAGAACGGAATCTCTGAAAAGATAATGCCACAGGGAGTAATAATTGTTTGATGAGTCTCATGGGTGACGAAGAGGCTGAGAAAATGGATGTGAGAAAATGAGATTCTCAGTTCATCTATAGGTGTTGTTTGCCTAAGATTAGCTTCGTAAAAGACTAGAGATGGTGAAGTTCGAAACTCCTTCTCTGCTCACAGAAACACCTAAGGGAGAAACCCCAACGCAGAAACGCCTCAGAGACCCCTGTGACTGTTTAGCCTTTCATCCAATCCAACGTTAACGGCGATGATGGAGCAGCGTTGAGTGTCTTGTAGGTCAGTTGCACTCAAACTCAGTCCCCTCAATCTGAGAGCTGGTTTATTGTGCAATTGGCTTCACCAGTGCTCTGACAGTTAACTGTTTAGCCTGTCTGATCCTTGGTCCTGCTGATTGAGGCAGTTTTTTTCTTCTTTACCTTTTTCCTGTCTTTGCCATGTTTGCTACTGTTTTGATTCCTTTTTAGACCCTGTCTTAGCCTGACATTTTGTTTTCTTTTTTTATTTCTTTTTTCTTCTTTATTTCCTACCTGGACCTTTACTCCTGGGCTTGCCTGCCAAGTTTGGACCTGTGCTGTGTGGAAGCAATGAAATCCTCCCTTTTCTCACTGCGCCTTGGGTCTACCCCTGTCTCTCCTGCTTTCCTACCTCCAGAAGTGAGAAAGATGCCAAGTTAGTGTTAGCCTTCCTGGCAATAAGCTTTAGGCCTGATACGCATTGTTTAAGCACTGTCGGTTGCAGGATGTGCTCTGCTTGCTGCTTGGCCATGGCATTGCCATTTGAAATGATCCCTGTTCAGCTTTGTCTTTGGCTTAAATCATGGTGATCAGGTGAACCCTTGGATCAGTGAGAATGTTTTTTGTGTGGATGTTTGTGGTATTCCTCTAATTAATTTTCTTGCGACATCCCTCGAGTGCCCTAAGCATGTTTGTTGAGAGTCCCGTTGAGTACACCCTGGCGTTCAGAAGTTAAAACTTTATTTAAAATCCTACTGGCACAAAGCGTTCATGGTGCTCAAGGACCTACTTCAGTTTCTCATAGGCTTACTGAAGCTCAGCGTGCTCCTGTTCATATCTCAAAAGTAAAGAATGGCATTCAGCATATTTCCATAATTACTCATATTTACTGCATTGTCAGGCACTTCGGTTGGAGTCCAATTATGAATTTGAATTCTGTGTCATTGTTTGAAAGGGAAAGGATTTGAAGGATGTCATGTGATATATTATTGAATGGCAATTAAAGGCTGCTTGTTTTGATTATGTCTAAGACCATCTGCTGCCCAACATGACTAGCTCTTTCTCTCTCTCTCACTCGTTCAACATTTCAGCTCTTTTTTTTTCTCCATCTGACCAAAAGCATCTTGACGAAAAGCAACCTTGAAAGTTTGCCGTGGCATTTTTCCAAAAAAGATGCCCACTTTCTGCCGTACAGACGCTCCATTTTCAACACAATCTCCTTCTTCCCTCGGCCGCGTCTTCCTTTTTTTCCTTTTCTCGTCAGTCCTTTTTTCCTTGTTCTTTTCTTAGCCCCCCTGAAACCGTCAAAGCACCTTTCCACACTAACCCGTGCCGCTGTTAAAACAGTATTTACTTTCAGCGCGGCTGAGCTGTAAAAGCAAACTGGAGCGATTTTGAAAGGTAGCTCGGAGCCACGGGGAGGGGGAATTGATTTTTCCTCAGGTCGCTTCACAGGCAGCCGTGGCATTGTTCCACAAAAGGGACCTGCTGGGAATGCAAAGGAAAGGGAAGGAAGACAAGGAGGAGGAGTGGGTGGGGGGAGTGGGGGGGGGGGGGGAAGGAGGAGGTAGGAGAGCGGCGAATACGCCTCGGATTTGAATACTTGATAATAAAATTACGGTCCCCGAGTGGCCAGGAACACCTGCACCGCGCTGATAAGATAAAGAACACAAAGGAATCGGTGAGAGAATGATCGGGAGAGAAAGAAAAACGATCAAATCCAAATGAGGTGAGGGGATGGAAGGAGGGAGAGGGTGGGGGTGGGCGTGGAGGGACGAAGAAAGTAATGAACTTATAACAGCGCAGGAATGGCTGTTTCTTCTCTCTTTTGCTCTCTTCCGCTCTCCCTCTCTTTGCCTCCTTCTGTCTCTCCTCCCTAATGTCCCTCTACCATGTTGAGAAGCCGTTGTGGCCCCCACAGGATGGCCATGCCATCTTCATCCTGTCACTAACGGTTTAATATTGAGTCTGTGTCTGGTGTCTTTCCTGCTGTACTTAGTCAAAACGTCTGGGTCATAGGTTGTCACATGACCGTTTCACAGTTGAAGCTGGTGACTTCCCTTCAGGTCACTTGGAAACTAACTGAGACAAACATTTAGATTGGGACTGATATTTGAGAGAAGGGAAACTTCACACAAGATACAAAACACCTGGGTTTGCTCCTGGATTGGTTGGGTAATGGTGTCTATGACGCACAAAGTGCTTTTTATAACATCCTGCAATATTCTGCCAAACGGTATTTGGCCCTGGTGCAGCGATTAAAGAATTTGTCACGCTAACTGGTCCGTGTGGTTTGATATTTAAAGCATTCCCAATTACTTATCCAAGCATTTTAGAAAACCTGCAGGTGCTGTCGTGTTGGCTCTAACCATAGATTCCACAGTGAGAAGTGAACCACATTCACTGACACTAACAAACAAACAGATGCTCCAAAAGCTCGTTAACTCTTCTGAGGAGAAAGGATGTTCTGTAAGAATGGTGCATGGACTGCCTGTAGCTCGTTCCAACCATTCGGTAACAGTGCGTCAACACATCGCTTGACATCCAGAGCCATCTGGTCACCTGGTCTGGCAGGGTCCGACGCCGTCACCCATGCCCTCACTTTTTACCCAGTTAACCAATTTGATAACAGCTGTTCCAGAGCCAGGACAATGGATCGTAAATTGACTTGATTTGATTTAACAAGTGAAGGGAAGCGACACTCGTGTTCGAAGAGCCACAGACGAGCACACGCACATAGTCGAGTGTGGATTTGGGGGGACGTCCTTTTGGACATGAAACCCAAGTGCTAGTAGAGACTTGGAACTGGGCTTGACTTGAGCTGAGAGAGTGAGAGAGAGTTTTGGGCTGGGATTAAACCCACTTTTTGTCACCACCGCTAGCATCGATATAGGGGTTCCTGTAAAACCGGGGGGCAAGATCATGTTTAGCTAGACGATATTCCCTCTTACCCAAGGGCCTCACAGACAACAGGATCCAGGGTAGGTCAAGCTCGACAGCCTGGACCTGACAACCCGAAATTGGGCTCGAGCAGCCACAGCGAGCAGGCTGGGGGGGGGGGGGGGGGGGGGGGGGGGGGGAATCGTGTGCTAGGTTAAGACTTTATTTGACACAGTACTGCAGCCAGTAACCGAGGACTCTGCCAGAGTGTGGCCCTCTCTCCAATCCCATGAGGGGGCTCACAGCTTGCACAATGGCTGATGAGGGTTGTTCTCAATCCGACTGTTAACTCATTAAAGCAGCTGTTCTCGGCCTCCCCGCAGTGCCCCCAAATGAGAATGAAATCCATCAACTCCTAAACCGAGTGTGACCGTTTTACAGGCTAAGCTTGTTAACGCGGTCCGCCCGCCGCCGCGTACACGCGTGCGACGCCGGCTCGCGCGCCGTACACAAACCCGCTTTCCCCCGTACGCCGTGAGAACAGAAACTCTGCTCTCTGACATGATGACAATGCACTGCCGAGCATGCTGTCGTCTTCACGCTTGCTAATGACCCTCTTCTTTTCTCTCTCCCTCTCTGGAAATGCACCTGTTTGTACTGTGTTGGTGTGTGCCCGATGTGTGTGTATATGCTCCAGTGTCTGATTCCTCACCAACCCTCCCTACTCTCATCTAACAAAGTGTCCGACAAGCCGACCATTATCATATCGGCATGACATTAGCTTCCATCTCCGACCACTCAGACATCAATAATTGTGGACAAGACCTGGGGAAATGGGAAGGTAATGACATCCTACTGTTGGGCAGTGGGAGCAAGCATCGTTTCCTTAGAGACACAGATGATCTTCTCCATGAATAGAAACGAGTTCCAGCCCGCATCTTTTCAGCCTTACAGATTTAAACTGAACAGATGTACTGAACATACAAACTACTGTGTGTGTGTGTGTGTGCGTACAGGAAAGCATGCATGTGATCTGCAATATGTGAATTCAAGTCTGTTACGCCATATTGGAGAAAGTCGAGAGAACGCCTGAGACGGACGTGTCTTTGTTTTTGTTTTTTCGAGAGTTTCCAAGTGTTTCATCTGCTGGCTGACTTGAGGGAAGTCTGTTGCCCTCAGTAACATGTCGTTTGTTGTCCTATGTTCCCCCTGGCGCTGCAATTTCAGTGGAGGATGACTGAGCACTCGAGCAAAAACAGAACCGAACTTGTCAATACACGATCCCCCAGTCTACAGGAAGCTAGTCTTGGATCACACAGACAAAAACACACATATGCACACACACATGCATATATATATTGATCAGATGACAAACACACAATGGCTCACTGAACATACCTACAATATTCACCGTACATGCACAATCCACAACATCAAGCCCCAGAATCCCTGTAGTCAGGGTAACACCCAGCCTAACATCCTGTTGTCGTCGTTCTGTCTGTAAACAGAACACGTCACCGGGTTCATTTGGAGTGTCAGCCAGGGAAACCAATCCCCTCTATGACCATCCTAATTCTCCCAATCAAAACGGGAAACTCTCCTGTCCACCTCCGGTGATAAGGGTTGCCAGGTTTGTGATGAGCGGTCATCAACGTTTGCAAGTAAGCGTCATGGGCGGACTGTCTGTGCAGCTGCGTCCTTGGCCAGGCCTTCTCTGCATCGGTCTCGTTCTTTGCCCCTTCTTCTGCCCATCACTGTCTACGTTGGCTTTTAGGTGCACTCTTTCTCCGTCTCTTACTTCTCAAATCAAATCAAATCAAATTTATTTGTATAGCCCTTTTTACATGCAAGCATGTCACAGAGGGCTTCACATGCGCCCATAGAACTGCCCCTCAACCAACCTAAACCCTCAAGGAAGACAAGGAAAAACTCCCAGAAAAACTCCCACCGGGAGAAAATATTGAAGAAACCTTGGAAAACTTCTCCTTCTCTACTGGATCTGGAACTTGTTTGTCGTCACTTTCATTGTGGGTAGGAGTTGCTTGTGAGTAGGCGTTGCTCGTACAGTGTTGTGAAAAGAAGTTTGTCTTGAGTTACGTGGAAACGAAAGATATAATGGTGGGCACTTTGTTCAGTGATGCATTTCCGCATTTGTAGTAGTCAATGGTCAGGTTTTGTAGACGGAAAACCCATGTTTTGCAGAAGAGAACTCCTTTTCAAAGTGCTAAATCTAACGGTCACGTTGAGGTCATGTTCTCTTCTGTGTTTCTTGATGTTTTTGATCATTCCTCCAACTCCTTTGTTTGCTTTCCTCCACATCTTTCTTCCCTCGTCCTCGTTCTCCCTCTATCTTCATCTTTTCCCTCCACTCTCCATTTCTCTTTTTCTCCATTTATCCCCCCCTTCCTCTCCATTTTCTACCTTCATTTTCCTCTCTCTCCTTCCTCCACTCTTTCCCTCCTTCCCACCCCTTTTCCTCTGCTACCTCCTCTCCGCCCTCCATCTTTCCCCCCTTTTTTAGTTTCTCTCTTTCTCCCTGTCCCCCCTCCCCTCTCTTTCTCTTTTCCCCATGTCCCCTCTCTCTTCTTTTCCTCTGCTACATCCTTCTCCCCCCCTCCCCCCTCCCCTTCCTTTCCCTCCCTCTACTTCCCTCTCTCTCTTTCCCCATCGCCGTCCTCCCCCTCTTTTCCTGGCCCCTCTTTCTCTTCCTCCCTATCCTTCCCTCTTTTTCTCTGTCCCCCATCCCTCTCTCTTTCCCCATCACCATCCTCCTCTCTCCCCCTCTTTTTCCTCTGCCCCTATTTCTCTCTCTCTGTCTCTCACTCTCTCTCTTCCTCTGTGGGAGGGCGTCTGCAGCGAGAGGCAAGGCTGAGTGCTAGCAGCGTGGCGGCAGTTTTCCCTGGCCTGTGGGTGCCGGGCAGAGGAGATTGAGCCCCAGCGAATCCCGCTGGCAGGTAAACACACATCCCTCTCTCCCTCCCTCCCTCCCTCCCTCCTCTGGCAGCCCTCCTCTGCCATAGTTTGCATACACTTCCACCTCCCCTGCTGTTTTGCTACACGACCATTTTGTGGGTTGTTGTCGACCTCGCATTATGTCGCCGGTGAGTTGCGCGCTCCATACCTGTATCTGATGTTTTCTCTCTGGACGCTCACAAACGTGGATGCAAACGCACAAGCCTTCTGCCTAAACCTCTCGTCCCTACCCCTGTTTTGGAATGCGTTTCTCTTCTTTTCAACCTCCTCTTCCAGGCCCCCCCCTCCCCTCCTGTGTACCGCTCTCTCCACATTTCTTCATCTCTCCTCTCCTCCTTTCTTTCCATTGGTATTGCGCGACTCGTGTGTGATTGGCGAAAGCTGGAGAGGAGATGGGGAGGCTGTATGGATGGGTGGATGGGTGCATCCCAGGGCATCCCAGTTCCTCCTGGCAACCTTCCCTCCCTCTGGTCTTCCCCATTCCATTCCAACTCCCCTCCAAGTCTTGGCCCTCCACCCACCCACCCCCCGGCCTCCCTCCCTCCCCCACCCGCCACTCAGACTTTGATTGGTCCAGTCTTTATCCAGCATGGTTGCTCAACTGTTCTGGTCTCCCCTCTGACCCAGTTTCTCATCTGGCTCCCAGAGTTGGAAATGCTTTGGTTTTGGCCGTGTGCATTTGTTTGTGTGTGTGTGTGTGTGTGTTTTGTATATGTGTGCACCACTTACAAGGCTCAGGTGGCTGGAGAAAATAAGACACTTGAGTTAAAATACAAAGGAAGCAAGCAATTGCCCCCCCCCCTCCCTCATCTGTTCCTTATTTCCTTTTTGCAGATGTGTTGTCAACGACAAGTCGTTTCCATCCCTTTTTTGACTGTAGCCTGACGACAGGGGACAGAAATAAACAGTGGCACACTTCAATTGAAAAACGGGAAACGTGCGGAACTGTCAAGGTGAGCAAGAAGAGAGAGGGACAAATGTGGCAGCCATGGGCACACACATGGAGTACTGAGTACAAATATAACGTTGTTTTATAGAGTGTCTGCACAGGGTTATAGAGTGTCTGCACAGGGTTATAGAGTGTCTGCACAGGGTTATAGAGTGTCTGTACAGGGTTATAGAGTGTCTGCACAGGGTTATAGTGTCTGTACAGGGTTATAGTGTCTGTACAGGGTTATAGAGTGTCTGTACAGGTTTATAGAGTGTCTGCACAGGGTTATAGAGTGTCTGCACAGGGTTATAGAGTGTCTGCACAGGGTTATAGAGTGTCTGTACAGGGTTATAGTGTGTCTGCACAGGGTTATAGAGTGTCTGCACAGGGTTATAGAGTGTATGTACAGGGTTATAGAGTGTCTGTACAGGGTTATAGACTTGCTGTGTGGGTTAGAGACTAGCTGTACAGGAGTATGCTGTTGGCACACGGTTGTAGACTAGTTGTATAGGGTTGTATACTAGTTGTATAGGGTTATAGACTAGTTGTATAGGGTTATAGACTAGTTGTATAGGGTTGTATACTAGTTGTATAGGGTTATAGACTAGTTGTGCAGGATTGTTGTCCTATGGCGAGCAGCTACAGTACTAATCCACTTCCACATTGGAAATACAACGCCAATTAATTTTACTTCCCGAAAGAGCAGATCTAGATCTTGTAAACCCCCTCCCCTCCAAAACAACATCAATAATGTTTCCCAAACATCACTTGTATCGCTAAACCTTAAAGTCAAACTAACATGGCAGTTCCCAAGAAAAAACTATGAGCTCATGTGACTATCATGTAAAGTGTTGCCCTTTGTTTTGTTTTATTCCTTCTGATGGAGGTTTTTACTGCATCTTTGCGGAAACCCAAATATCCTGAAATGCAGGCTGATCCCCTCCTTGGCGAGTCCTTGATCAGATCGTTCCAGAGCGGTGGAAAAGCTTCTCTTAGGCTTTACAGAAAGTGATTTGAGCCCTTGTCCCTGAGATCCCTTTTTCCCCCTGCTCTCTCTCCACTTCTCTTCAATCCTCGTCTCCTCCTTTTTCACCCTTTACATCTCAATTCAGCAGTCTTCTGTTTCCCCAACCTACGGTACCAACCCTATCCTTCCTCCATTTGGCCTCTCGGGGCACAGTCTACCTTTCCCTCACTTCCCTATCTTCTTTAACCCCCACCACACACGCACACACACACACACTTGCTCACACACTCTAACCACCACCCACAATCACCCCCGGTGGGGGAACCACATCGAGCCGATATCGATCACCTCTCGGCCAATCGAATGCCCCCCAGCATCCACCCTTGTCCTGTTGGTTAATGACAACCTCTACCCCCTTCCCTCCACCCTCTCCCCCTCTCCCTTCCCAGTCATGCCCTCTCCTGTCCCTGGCTCATTTAATGGCATTGATCTCCTTCCGTCTCCTCTCCTGGAAGAACAGAGGCTCAGCCCATGTTCTTGTACCCGACACGAGGCCCCTCTACTTGGCTTGGAGTGAAGGAGACCCCTGGTGTCTTGTGGGTGGATGTGGAGGGGAAGGGGGGGACGGGACTGAGTGATGCTCCCACAGGCTTTGCAGAGAGGTGTCTTACATATTATCTCCTCGATGGATGTCTCGACGTGTGAAGGGCCAAATCATGTCGGAATGGATTTCAACAGTAAAATACCCTTTGTCCTAAATGTATAATTCATGTTGAGTGTTTGAACGTTTCCTGTGCGTCGTTCCTTGACTCATACCATAATTCTTTCTTCCCCCCCCCCCCCCACCGCTTTAAACTGTTCAAAACCAGTTCATAACCAAGCAATCTGTTTTTGGCTCCTGTTATTGATGGCCACTTAACAATGTCTTTGCCGCAACAGAAAAACCTTTTCATTTCAATTTACATCTACAAGCAAATGTCTTTTCCTTCCTATGTTGTTAAGCCTCTCTCTTTCCCCTCCTTTGTGCTCCCCTCATTTTGGCCAATCAATCCAGGCCTCCGGGATAGTTCTATTGTTCCAGCAGAGGAGTCTGTGGTGTCATTAAAGATGTATTGTTACGCAGGCTAATGTTTCCCTATCCTTTAGTCGTCGTACCTCCAGGACTGTAAGAATAACTGATTTATTTCCGGGCCATTTGGAGTAGAACACTCCTCCGTCCCTCCCTTCATCCCTCCCTCCCTCTTCCGCTTTTCTCCTGGCCTCCTGCTCTTGGTATTCGGAGGAGTCACAGCTCATCAGCGCTTCACTGCTTGAGGATTTATTTCAGAGTCTCCCAGACCCGCGGCACCATTTTTTATCATTTGGCTTTTTCAGACACAATT
>NC_061075.1:3894358-3980152 GCF_021917145.1 Hypomesus transpacificus | reverse complement strand
GGTAGACCAAGGAAAACATCAGCAGTTGATGACAGAAACATTGTGAGAGCTGTAAAGAAAGACCCTAAAACAACTGTTAGTGAGATCAGCAACAACCTCCAGATGGCAGGAGTGAAGGTATCACTATCTACTGTTCGCAGAAGACTTCATGAACAAAAGTACAAGGGCTACACCAGAAGATGCAAATCACTCATTAGCAAGAAGAATAGGAAGGCCAGGCTGGAATTTGCCAAAAAGTACAGAGATGAACCTCAAAAATTCTGGGACAAAGTTTTATGGACTGATGAGACAAAGATTAACTTTTACCAAAGTGATGGAAAGGCTAAAGTTTGGAGAAAGAAAGGAACTGCTCATGATCCCAAACACACAAGCTCATCTGTGAAACACGGTGGAGGTAATGTCATGGCTTGGGCTTGCATGGCTTCTTCTAGGACGGGCTCATTAATCTTCATTGAGGATGTAACACATGATGGCAGCAGCAAAATGAACTCGGAAGTCTACAGAAACATTTTGTCTGCCAATTTAAGGAAAGATGCAACCAAACTGATTGGCAGAGCCTTCATCATGCAGCAAGATAACGACCCAAAACACACTGCCAAAACAACAAAGGAGTTCATCAGGGGCAAGAAATGGAATGTATTAGACTGGCCAAGTCAATCTCCAGACTTAAACCCTATAGAGCATGCATTTTACCTGCTTAAGAGGAGACTGAAGGGAGGAACCCCACAAAACAAACAACAACTGAAAGAGGCTGCAGTGAAAGCCTGGGAAAGCATCAAAAAGGAAGAATGCAAAAGTTTGGTGACGTCAATGGGTCACAGACTTGCTGCAGTTATTGAAAGCAAAGGATTTGCAACTAAATATTAAGTCTTATTCACTTAAATATGTTTTAAGTATATCTGTTCCAATACTTTTGCTCACATGACAAATGGGTGGATTCAAACAAAATGTGATATTTTCTTAGTTGTGCATCAGATCCTGATGTAAATACCTGGAAATAAAAGCTGAAACGTTGATCTCTGGTCTCACGTTCATTATTTGATGTCAAGCCCAAATGTTTTCAGTCTACAGCAAAAATAAAGGAATTCGCCTCACTGTTCCAATACTTTTGGAGGGCACTGTATATGGAAGGAGGTTTAATGAAATACACCCAAACAACAGCATGGCTTTAAGGTTATTTATTGAATCTGGTTTTAGTCAAAATACGACAACCAGCAGTTTTCACATATACTTGACTTGATCCCCAAAGCAGCATCTTATGAGTTCCACCCAAATGAACATGTTGCGAAATCCTCTCTCTTTTGTGAACCGAGGGTTACTTAGTTGGGCTTTCCCTGAAAGGAAATTCCTTTAAAAACCTCACTACCACAAAGGAGGGAAGCATAGTTGGAGGAAAAAGAAGAAGAGATCTCTAAAAATGGACGACAGATCAGCCATCCGTTAGTCCTGTTTATTGATTGAAGCCATAATGACTTTGGTGTTTAGGGTACAGATCGCTCCTCAGACGACCACACACACACACACGCACACGCACTACGACAACATTCTTCGTTTTCCATTCCCGTCTCACCAGCTGCCTTGGGCAGGTAATTAATATAGAACAACGCTATTGATTTCTCATTCAGCACAATTGCCGGTTCTCTCGGGGATGTCAGTTAAACCTCTCTCAGGAACAGATATCTCTCTCTTTCTCTCCTGAGAGGAGGAGAGGGAGGGCTACAAGAGAAAAGGGACTGAGCCCGGCGCCGCCGTCTCCTCTGCTGACAACTGTGTTGAATCTTGTCACAGAGGTATGTTGGGGACCGCTCCGGCATGCCAATCTATGAACCTGTGCTTGGTTCCCCTCGATGAAGTTCAGGACAGAGATGTGAAGTTCAAATCTCTGAGGGGTTTGAAGGTCCCTCGATAGAACAGATTTTCTTTTTCAATCCTGTCGTGAGACCTTACGTTCACAGCAATGTTTTGTTAGGAAAATTCTACAGTACAAAGGACTGTGCTAACCCCAAGTCATGAATACGCCTCCAAGCACCAGGTGTTTAGAGGGCAGTTGCTGTGTCATTGTCAGGGGGGACAGGAAGTCTACTATTTTTAAACCACTTTCCCCCACCACCTCCCAACTGTTCTTCCAGCACCCTGCAGTGGGCCTCGGGTAGCTGTCCCCCCTGATCCTGACAAGCAGGAAATAAAGAGCTTCCTGTTCCTGTTTCACGGATGGCGGTGGGCCCCCGGGGTCCGCCATGAATCAACCGCCAATCGGCCAGAGAGGAGAGTTCTGGGTAGAGATAGAGAGAGACAGAGAGAGAGACAGAGAGAGACAGAGAGAGACAGAGCTCCCTTGGGACATCCCCCTTCATCACGATTAAGGGGTGTCTACTTTCCTACCAAAGTTCCTGATGGGGTTAGGACTGGAGCGGTAGCTCTCTCTGGGGAGGGGCATGGAACAGTCTCCCCAGAATACATTGTCCGGGAAGGACAAGGGGGGAGGGTGGGGCTATCCTCATGAGCAGAGAGTGTTTTAATTATTTGGGTTGCAGCAGTTGTGTTGAGGTCAACTGTCGCTCTCTTACACTTGAATGAAGTCTGATGTCATTTTCTTGGACCCGACAATATTCTAACTCTAAACATGATTAATGGTCAAATGACTTGATCCAGCTTCAACGATAAGACTTTTTCAAATATGTCTTGACCGATTTTGACCATGAATCACACCTTGATTGCACCTGTGGTCTCTAACTATCCCCTTCGGTTAAAATAGCCTTCTGCCGCACTCTATCCTGTCTCTCCAGCAGAGACAGCAGCAGTAGCAGACAGTGGCAGATACAGTGGAGAGACAAGGTAATGATGCACAGGGTCTCCTAACACCAGTCCAGGGGCAAATCTGACACCCTGTCTGTCAAGGCCGCGCTGGGCTGGCGGGCGCCAGCGCTGATAGCTCACTCTGCCTCCACAGGAGGCAATGAGAGGCAGAAAGGGCACAGCAGGTAGTGGTGCCAGTAGGCACTGCCAAGGTCTTTGTGTCAGGTCATATCATATTTACCCAGCCCCAGACGGATGCAACCCCAGAAACGCAGTACAGCCTGCATGTTTGTTTGCTCACAGGCAACTATGGAAGCCAGCAGTCGACATATGCAGTTTTGAAAACGTCTGTTTTTCCAAAGAATGGAATATCTGATTGAACTAAAAGTAACTGTGAGACAATTACACAATCCGAGCATTTTCAGTTCTAGCTGATAGGAAGAAAATTGGTAAATGACAATAATCGGAATTATATCAAGAAAACTGTCATGTCATTTTCTGCACTCTTACCTACGGTAATTGCAATGTTCCTGTTTACAGAAAAGCCCTCGCTTTAGCTTCTTCCCAACGGCCTCTTCAAACTCATTCATGTCAGTCCCCCTTCAGTGAACTCGAGAAAAACCCTGACCAAACATTCTCTCCTTGTACAGTAGCAATCCTCCCTGTCACATTGCCTGCCAGTACAGGAAAATAGAACCTAACACATGTCACACCCCTCACACAATGGACCATAAACACAAAAGGAAATATTGATGTCCTCCTGACAAGAAGAATTTAGATTTCTACCCACCCGAGGGTTCCCGCAAGATGTCTCCTGGTCTGCCGTATGGGCTGCTGATGGATACCAAAGTGGACAGACTCCCTGCCGAAAGCTCTGTAGTCCCCTTCAACTAGATAAACACCCAAGAAGGGGCCCTGGAGAATGTGAACTTCTGCAAAAGGGTTCAATATGATCTAATGCTAACCCAAATGCAAGGGGGGCAAAGGAGCTGTGGATGGCAGTTTAAAATGAGATTGTGTACTCCCGATCATGTAAACCGAAAAACGCAAATGCAGTTTTACCGACTGAGTATAGTTTTTAACAAAGTATTGCTGGTGGAGTGACTAATATCTTATTTCTTCGTCCCTTTCAGGTTCGAGTGATGGGAATACTGTACAATCGTTTAAGGTTTTGTACAATTTGTAATGTACTACTAAATGGTAATGCAGACCATATGGATTGCATATGTGAAGATCATGTTAACTCCTTTCAGAAATCATGAGTAATTTGATAATGCCTCTAACTTGGTAGTGTCTTGTTTTGGAGAGAAACAGAGGTGATTAGAGATGATTTGAAGTCAATCAAGGTTGACATTATTATTTTTGAATGATTTATTATTTTTGCAAATCCATGGTATTTTAGAAAAATCTGAAATCAAAAATATCATGGTGTTCAGAAATGAAATGAAGCACTCCTTAGGAGCCTGATCAGTAACCTGCATGCTCGTCGGAAACAAAATAAACAAATATACACAACAGTTTATGTGGGTCACATTTGTATGCTGTGAAACATCTCAATGAATGAGTAGTTACAGTAACGGTGTACTGTAGGTTGTGGCGCTGGTTTGAATCTCTTGTCTATTCCAACTTTTAATCAGGCCTTATTCCAAAAAATCAAACACCTTCTTTGTTGTTTTAGAATACTTTGACACAAATCCGACAGACAGCCGAATGTGCCAGATGTTTTGCGTAGCGAGACACATCTGTTGTGGAGTTTGTGAGTCTTGGTCTCTGGTGTATCGTAAGCGACATGTTATATCGAACGTAAAGATACTCCTCTCCTCATAAACCAGTCCTCCATCCCAACCCGTCCTCCCTCTCCCCATCTGTCCATCATCTTTCTTCTTGTCTTCCCCCCCACCTGCCATCCTCCTCTTCTCGTCCAATCCTTCACAGCCCGCCGTCCGGTCCAATTGCTTCCATCCATCTGCCCTCCCTTATCTCCTTCTCTCCATCACCTTTATTCACACATCAATTTATTCTATTCCCTCTTATGTTATTCTAGCCCCCCCACACACACGCACACTTTATTCTGACCTCTTTCATCTGTTCACTCCCATCTTCTCTCTCTCTCTCTCTCTCTCTCTCCCTCCCTCCCTCGCTCTCACTCTTTCTCAAGATAGCTCCTCGGAAAACAGTCAAGCGTCGCTCCTCTCCACGGCTCTTTTTCTTTCTCTGTACGTTGTGAGAGGAATCCAGTGTTTGCACTCTCCAGTCGAGAATGCATAATTTCCCACTCATCCAAAAAGTTGCATGGAATTATCCCTTCACATAATTTGATGTTTTGATTTCCTCCCGCACAATTACATTAATTATGACTCATGTGTGAGACGGCAAAGACTTTGAGGCAAGCTGAGATTCTGTTTTCAGGCATTGTCTGTGTACACATTTGTGTGTGTGTGTGTGTGTGTGTGAGAGGAGTGATATCAGATTCAGAAGTCTTATTTACTGGATCTACAGTACATGACATCTACGATTGGGGTCAGTTGAAACTTGCTCAAACGATGTCAAAGAGCTCTTAAAGGCCACCCCGTATCTTCAAGTCCTTTTGACTTTGGCGTGCAAAGTGGGTGAACAGTGTGGAGGTTTCTATTGCTGCTAAAGTCGTCGGATTGAAATGGGATTTCTACTCCCTAGACCTGAGCCCGCTGTCAAAACACATCTACAAACGTCCGACTTTTCAGAGCAGTTACATCCACCCAGTCTGTATTTTGGGATTGAGTGTCGGGGGCGTATTTTGTTGTTGTTGCATCATCTAAAAGGGATGGGGGGGTTTACGGGAACACAAGGACTCAATGGCTCGCCTGGCAGTTTGTGGACCTTACGAAGACATCCCCGAGGATGAAAGGCGTGGGGGGGGGGGGGGGGGAATCATCAGGGGAAATAGAGTCCAGCTGCAACGTTTGTTTTCTTTTCCTTCTTCTATTTCTCCCTCCTGCGAGACGAAAAGGTAGTATTCCCACACTGCTGTTCTGTTTCTGGGTGTCCCTTTGGGTGTTTTTCATTTGGCTTTCAGAGTAGCTTTCAGGACATCGAGGTAGGGGACCCATTGTGCTGTCCGTCGCAAAAACCCGAAAAAGTCTTTCAACACTTTTTCCAGGGCCTCGACTCCGCTTGTGCGGTTGGCGTCCGTGGGAATTGACGTCAAGTGTCATGTCGGAGCACCAAATGGTGTGCTGCTTTCATTTCAAGTACACGACACAGCCATGTGTGAATTGGAATTCGACCACCAATTGTGTTGCTGCGGAGTGACGGGAACATCCAGCAGTATGGCGTGCCCCTCATTGAATTAAGAACAAAAGAAAATCAACATTTTGAACCAGCGAGCGATGTGCTTAGCTATTGTGTGTCCTCAATGCTTACAGTCAGATCCAGAGGATGACTTTGCCATTGGGGGACTCTATCGGTTGGGTTACTCCCAGGCAGGGAGCGGGGCCAAAAGGAAGAGCAAACACAAAACGGTATGAGAAAGAGAGGGTGGGGTGGGCGGGGGTTGGGGGGGGGGGGGGGGGGGTGGGGGCAGGTGAATCATATTGGTTGCCATTGGAAACTGCCAGCGAGGGAGTGGTGTCTCTCGTTCGTCCCAGTCCATCAGAAGAGCTGGCAACCCTCAATATGGAATATCTACCACCCCCCCTCATACCAACTCAACCCTTCACAGTCTTTATCACCAAAATGCACACAAAAATGTGTTCCCATGTATATATATATACTATATATATGTACATGGAAACATTCAACCCTTTCCCCAGTACCTTTACATCGACTCCTTTACACCCCCCCCCCCCCCCCCCCCCCCCCCACGTCAAGTTCAACCTGGCGATCGCACCAGTTCCCCAGCCTTTCTGAGCTGGTCCAGCCGATGGGGGACGGGGACGGGACCTCCACAGTTGCAGTGGAGCCCGGTCCGCTCGGCCCGTACCTCTGGAACAGGGCGGAGGGCTTGGAAGGCCGGGAGATGGATGGCTGTAATTCCACCCGGGAGAGTACGAGGGTGGAGCTGGGTGGGGATTGGGCGTTGGGGCGGCGCGCGTTTTAGGCAGGGTGTTGGTGCGCGGAGAGGGGAGGTGATGGATGGAAGGCAGGGAGGGTCTGGGGGGTAGGGAAGGCAGGGAGCAATCCGGAGACGGCGAGGTGAAGACGGGCGTGCCGGGAGGGGGTTGGTGGGCGGTCGGGGGTGGGGGGGGGTCAGCAAGTGCCTAGACAAATGGACTGCCATCCTCTGGAGAAGGAGGGGGAAGATGGACAAGGTGAGAGACAAGGTGGAGGGAGGCAGAGAGGGGGGGGGGGGGGTCGTGAAGGATGGGAAGGGCAGGAACTGGAGAGAGAGAGAGAGAGAGAGAGAGAGAGAGAGAGAGAGTGTATTGCTTCGCGTGATTGACTGCCCAGCACACACGCTCGTGTCAGCCTCTCCACCTCCCCACCCCAACCCCCTCCCTCCCCCGTGTGTGTGTGTGTGTGTCCCCCTCGCTCCCCCTTCAGCATTCTTCCTCTCCTCCATCTAATGGATCCATCACTCCGGTGGGTCTGTCTCCAGACCCAGACACCCAGACAGCGCCCTACCTTGGCCCAGCATGGGCACCAGACACACTGCCGTGCCCAAGGGCAGCGCGGGCACAAGGGGGTCTACAGTCTCAGGGCCTCTCCATAGATCGCCCATCAAATCACATCAAGTTCCGTTCGACTGAGTTCAACCTCCGTGAAGGAGCACATGTTCAGTCATGGAACTCCCCATCAACTGTAATTGGACTGGATGTGATACTCTTGGTGAACCAAGGGTAGACATTTTTTGTTTGGTGCATTCGAATACAAGGCCCTTTAATGAGGGCAACCCTGAGTACCCCAAGTGTTCCCAGGTTTGATTATGTTTTAATCCTTGTATGAATGGCACTCAGAGTTTGTTTGCAGTGCGGATGTAGTCTTGCATGCTGATTGAAGCCATCGAAATTGGAACCGTGCTGAAAATGTTGAACAGTTCCTTGTGTATGCTTTGGGATACGGTGAGAATGGAGATAGGAGAGAGAGAGAGCCAGAGAGACAGGGGGACAGAGAGAGAGAGAGAGAGAGAGAGAGAGAGAGAGGGAGGAACAGCTGGGGTTTGCTGGAGACAGGAGAGTTCACAGCTGTCAGCCGACCCCAGCTGCCACTCAGTCTTTCGCGACACAGAGGACCACGGGATCGACGTCGACTCCATCCATCCAAGCTGGCATTTGCAAGTCTCGATATTTGGAGAGAACTCGTTCACATTTCCGTCCCTGGGACCGCGTGTCCTCAAAAACGCGACCTCGGTTCGGCGACTACTTGCTGTGGTAAAAGGCTGATGGACACCTATACAACCAACAACACCTTAGGGGGAAAGAGAGAGGAGAGGGAACTCCTACCGCGGATGAGCACACAAACCCCCCTTCCTCCTCGCGCATTCCTCTCCATACATCACCCTCTCGCCGAGGGACCATCCATGTTCAGAGAGTCCCTGTGCACCCCCCCCCCCCTCTCTCTCTCTCTCCCCACGCCTCCTTCGCCCCCCCCTCTCTCTCTCTCCCCGCGCCGATCTACGGCGGGGCGTATCTTACGTAAGGGGCCCGCAGAATAAGCGGCAACATCTGTTCATCTGGCAGACGCAATAGTGCGTCTTCGCCGTTAAGATGACTCACTTTGAGACTGTATCAGGTGCCGTCGCTACCGTTAACCCCCGACGGTCTATTTATAAACCGCGGGTGGGCAAGGATTCCAACAAACAAGGAACCTGGGTGAGTGTTTGTTCAAGTTTGTCACGTTGAGTTGCCGCGTACCCTCAGAGAGAAAATGGAAACGAACTAGAGTAGGGAGACTTGCCACAGACTTATAAGTGATGTGAATTCATGATATTTCGGGGGTCTTCTCTAGAACATCTTCAAAGGAGAAAAATATTCTCAACAGTACCCCAAAAGCTTGTGTAAAGGAGGGCTTGGAATACATAGAGGGATCCCATGGTGAACGGGAATGTGTGTGTGTGTGGGGGGGGGGGTGAGAGAAAGATAGAGATGGAGGGAGAAAGAGCGAGACAGAATGGCAGCCAGCGATTTTATGCACGTGCAGCCATTCGCGGGGGCGAATACACATGTAAATGTCTGAGTCTGTGGGTGCTTTGCCTGCTGTAGGTATGTGTGTGTGTGTGTGATTGAGTGCGTGTGTGTTGTGCGGGCGCAGGGGCATCGGGGAGCTGGGGTCCAGCCGTATACAGCAGCCAGGGATGGGGTGTGGGAGGCGGGGGGCGGGGGGGGAGTCTTTACTGGGCAGAGAGACCCAATGGGAGAGCCAGCGCAGATGGAGGCTCAGACCCACTGAACTGCACCCGATGTCAGCTGCACATTTCCAGACGAGCCCCTGGGATTCACCAGCCTGGCCCACTCGCAGTCTCTCACTTTTCCTCCAGAATCTCTTTTTTAGATGGATGAATAGGCCAATGACTGTTAACTATGGGATTTGTTGGAGGCGTTCAGGGGAAAGGACCGTGGTTTGAGGGTTGGTCTTCCACCCCAGCGAATCTGGCAAGGGTGAATCTCTTCAAATGAATGCATCCCATCATGCTAAAGTTTATTTACTTGCGTCCACAAACTATAAAGCGAGTAGGATATACAAGATATACTACCAGATCAAACGACGTCAATGCAGCTGTCCATAAAAAAAAAACTGATAACCACATGCTGCGTGGTGTTGAAGTATGGGTGGCATTGACCACCATGGACTGTAACGAAACGGGTTCCATTTTTCATTTCCAGGTCACGCTACACTGATTTCAACTACGTGGGGCGGGAAGTTGCACTCCAGTTTTCACCTCACTTACTGTAATATTTGCCCTATATCACTCCATCTCTCCATCCGTCCACTTGCTAAAGCAGTCCTAGCCTGTCTGCAGGATCAAGATCGCCTGATTGACCATGAAAAGGCGGGCGCTAGCCTTAGAGGCAATCAGAGCTCTCAAGGGGAAATGTTTGTACATCCAAGTGTGTGCGAGTGTGTGTCTTCAGCCCAGTTGTCTAATTTGTTGATACATCGGGAACCTGTAGTTATTTTTTGCAGGGCTGACACGATATGTTCATTACATTTTTGGGGGGGTAAAAAGACAGACCCATGATAGTAAACTTCAAATGTGTCAATTGTTTGCACCAAATGTCCAATACATGGTCGTTCATCGGTTTATAGCTTCATTTGGTTTTGTTTTCCAAAATGAACCTTGCTCATATGCCCCCCCCCCCCCCCACACACGAGCACACACACACACTCTGCTCATTAGATGAGATCCTAGTGTGACTGGTCTTTTGCTGGTCACACGCATTTGTACTTGATGTACCGCTGTTGCTCTACTGACCGGAAAGTTGCGGTTGCATCAAACACTGTAATTGCTTTGACGCATGTTTTGAATACAGTTTGAAAGATACCAAAAAAAGACATTGTAAAGAAGAGTTGGATGACGAATATGCATGCTGTACACCCAAACATAATGAAATTCTTGTACATCTTCTTAAACACAGTGCAGGTTTGCTGGTTCAACATCTGTGCAGAAGCTGAATCACTCAATAATGTTGTCTCTAATTGATTGTTTGGAGTAGGGCTCGGAAAATTTTTCATCACATTGTCAGAAAGCAGCTGGCAGCTGTGCAGGATGCACTATAATGCAAAGGTGAGAGACAAGGTGGAGGGAGGCAGAGAGGGGGGGGGGGGGGGGTCGTGAAGGATGGGAAGGGCAGGAACTGGAGAGAGAGAGAGAGAGAGAGAGAGAGAGAGAGAGAGAGTGTATTGCTTCGCGTGATTGACTGCCCAGCACACACGCTCGTGTCAGCCTCTCCACCTCCCCACCCCAACCCCCTCCCTCCCCCGTGTGTGTGTGTGTGTGTCCCCCTCGCTCCCCCTTCAGCATTCTTCCTCTCCTCCATCTAATGGATCCATCACTCCGGTGGGTCTGTCTCCAGACCCAGACACCCAGACAGCGCCCTACCTTGGCCCAGCATGGGCACCAGACACACTGCCGTGCCCAAGGGCAGCGCGGGCACAAGGGGGTCTACAGTCTCAGGGCCTCTCCATAGATCGCCCATCAAATCACATCAAGTTCCGTTCGACTGAGTTCAACCTCCGTGAAGGAGCACATGTTCAGTCATGGAACTCCCCATCAACTGTAATTGGACTGGATGTGATACTCTTGGTGAACCAAGGGTAGACATTTTTTGTTTGGTGCATTCGAATACAAGGCCCTTTAATGAGGGCAACCCTGAGTACCCCAAGTGTTCCCAGGTTTGATTATGTTTTAATCCTTGTATGAATGGCACTCAGAGTTTGTTTGCAGTGCGGATGTAGTCTTGCATGCTGATTGAAGCCATCGAAATTGGAACCGTGCTGAAAATGTTGAACAGTTCCTTGTGTATGCTTTGGGATACGGTGAGAATGGAGATAGGAGAGAGAGAGAGCCAGAGAGACAGGGGGACAGAGAGAGAGAGAGAGAGAGAGAGAGAGAGGGAGGAACAGCTGGGGTTTGCTGGAGACAGGAGAGTTCACAGCTGTCAGCCGACCCCAGCTGCCACTCAGTCTTTCGCGACACAGAGGACCACGGGATCGACGTCGACTCCATCCATCCAAGCTGGCATTTGCAAGTCTCGATATTTGGAGAGAACTCGTTCACATTTCCGTCCCTGGGACCGCGTGTCCTCAAAAACGCGACCTCGGTTCGGCGACTACTTGCTGTGGTAAAAGGCTGATGGACACCTATACAACCAACAACACCTTAGGGGGAAAGAGAGAGGAGAGGGAACTCCTACCGCGGATGAGCACACAAACCCCCCTTCCTCCTCGCGCATTCCTCTCCATACATCACCCTCTCGCCGAGGGACCATCCATGTTCAGAGAGTCCCTGTGCACCCCCCCCCCCCTCTCTCTCTCTCTCCCCACGCCTCCTTCGCCCCCCCCTCTCTCTCTCTCCCCGCGCCGATCTACGGCGGGGCGTATCTTACGTAAGGGGCCCGCAGAATAAGCGGCAACATCTGTTCATCTGGCAGACGCAATAGTGCGTCTTCGCCGTTAAGATGACTCACTTTGAGACTGTATCAGGTGCCGTCGCTACCGTTAACCCCCGACGGTCTATTTATAAACCGCGGGTGGGCAAGGATTCCAACAAACAAGGAACCTGGGTGAGTGTTTGTTCAAGTTTGTCACGTTGAGTTGCCGCGTACCCTCAGAGAGAAAATGGAAACGAACTAGAGTAGGGAGACTTGCCACAGACTTATAAGTGATGTGAATTCATGATATTTCGGGGGTCTTCTCTAGAACATCTTCAAAGGAGAAAAATATTCTCAACAGTACCCCAAAAGCTTGTGTAAAGGAGGGCTTGGAATACATAGAGGGATCCCATGGTGAACGGGAATGTGTGTGTGTGTGGGGGGGGGGGTGAGAGAAAGATAGAGATGGAGGGAGAAAGAGCGAGACAGAATGGCAGCCAGCGATTTTATGCACGTGCAGCCATTCGCGGGGGCGAATACACATGTAAATGTCTGAGTCTGTGGGTGCTTTGCCTGCTGTAGGTATGTGTGTGTGTGTGTGATTGAGTGCGTGTGTGTTGTGCGGGCGCAGGGGCATCGGGGAGCTGGGGTCCAGCCGTATACAGCAGCCAGGGATGGGGTGTGGGAGGCGGGGGGCGGGGGGGGAGTCTTTACTGGGCAGAGAGACCCAATGGGAGAGCCAGCGCAGATGGAGGCTCAGACCCACTGAACTGCACCCGATGTCAGCTGCACATTTCCAGACGAGCCCCTGGGATTCACCAGCCTGGCCCACTCGCAGTCTCTCACTTTTCCTCCAGAATCTCTTTTTTAGATGGATGAATAGGCCAATGACTGTTAACTATGGGATTTGTTGGAGGCGTTCAGGGGAAAGGACCGTGGTTTGAGGGTTGGTCTTCCACCCCAGCGAATCTGGCAAGGGTGAATCTCTTCAAATGAATGCATCCCATCATGCTAAAGTTTATTTACTTGCGTCCACAAACTATAAAGCGAGTAGGATATACAAGATATACTACCAGATCAAACGACGTCAATGCAGCTGTCCATAAAAAAAAAACTGATAACCACATGCTGCGTGGTGTTGAAGTATGGGTGGCATTGACCACCATGGACTGTAACGAAACGGGTTCCATTTTTCATTTCCAGGTCACGCTACACTGATTTCAACTACGTGGGGCGGGAAGTTGCACTCCAGTTTTCACCTCACTTACTGTAATATTTGCCCTATATCACTCCATCTCTCCATCCGTCCACTTGCTAAAGCAGTCCTAGCCTGTCTGCAGGATCAAGATCGCCTGATTGACCATGAAAAGGCGGGCGCTAGCCTTAGAGGCAATCAGAGCTCTCAAGGGGAAATGTTTGTACATCCAAGTGTGTGCGAGTGTGTGTCTTCAGCCCAGTTGTCTAATTTGTTGATACATCGGGAACCTGTAGTTATTTTTTGCAGGGCTGACACGATATGTTCATTACATTTTTGGGGGGGTAAAAAGACAGACCCATGATAGTAAACTTCAAATGTGTCAATTGTTTGCACCAAATGTCCAATACATGGTCGTTCATCGGTTTATAGCTTCATTTGGTTTTGTTTTCCAAAATGAACCTTGCTCATATGCCCCCCCCCCCCCCCCACACACGAGCACACACACACACTCTGCTCATTAGATGAGATCCTAGTGTGACTGGTCTTTTGCTGGTCACACGCATTTGTACTTGATGTACCGCTGTTGCTCTACTGACCGGAAAGTTGCGGTTGCATCAAACACTGTAATTGCTTTGACGCATGTTTTGAATACAGTTTGAAAGATACCAAAAAAAGACATTGTAAAGAAGAGTTGGATGACGAATATGCATGCTGTACACCCAAACATAATGAAATTCTTGTACATCTTCTTAAACACAGTGCAGGTTTGCTGGTTCAACATCTGTGCAGAAGCTGAATCACTCAATAATGTTGTCTCTAATTGATTGTTTGGAGTAGGGCTCGGAAAATTTTTCATCACATTGTCAGAAAGCAGCTGGCAGCTGTGCAGGATGCACTATAATGCAATCAGCCATTTTGTGGGATCCTTCAAATTCTCCCAGCCTCCGACAGTCAAGGAAGCTAATGATCTCCTTCGATTGATCAAACGCACAGCTCTTTCATGCTGTATGTCCATAACTTCACATTTGAAAAACTCATAAAACCCTTCTATGTGAAAAATACAAACAAAACAAAGGACTTTACCCAGACTGCTAAGGAAGCACTGATGTAGATGATAACTCTTTAAATTATGGAAAAATAAATGATTTCAATGACAGACTGGAAGAAAGCTAAATTTCATATGAGTCGCTAAGTAGAGCTTTTGTTCAAAGGTTTAGCATCTAGCTTGCCATCTAATTGGTGCCGCCATTTCAAAGCTATGTGCTTTGAAGGCCCAAAACAAGTTTAATTGGATCCCTTAATTACAGAAAGAAATGGGCAAAGTGGTCATGAATCGCATACAAAACATGTCAAAGTACAGGTTTAAAACACATACACAGTCACATATGTACAAAAACGTATTTCACACAGGTGACACACAGGGAGACACAGGTGACACAGGTAAAACAGAGAAAATGCATAAAAGGTTAAGGCAAGTGACACATACAATAACTAAAAATAAGCATTGTATGCAATACCGGTGCCATACATACAGTACCACTAACATACAGCATGAACTAGCGCACCGTACAAATGAGTGTCGAGAAATACAAAAGAATGGCAAGAATGGCAACACGGAGGTAGATTAGAGGTTAGGGGATGATTGGTGGAGGGTCACGGCCCTCCACCAATCACAGCCCTCCCACAGCCCTGCCAGTGTTCTGGCTCACAGTGAGACGTTCGAGAGTCTGACGGTCGCTGGAAGGAAGGACTTCCAGTCGTTCCATGTGACACGGGGGTGTGATCGTTCTCGCACCCCGCTTCACCGCAGTCATTTCACGACAACCATGCCGTGGAGTGGGGGTTGGGGGGGAGGCATTGTGCGTTATGGCTGGCAGCTTGGAAAATGTCCTTGCCTCTGTCACCTCTTTGCAAAGGGTGCGAAGGTTCAGTTGTGACCTGCTCACGTCAGCCTCCGTCGAAGTAGCGCCTGCCCTGTTCCTTTTTGCGAGGGCTGCGGTGTGACCGGTCCACTCCATCCTGTAGTGTGCTCCCAGACACTCGTGGGTCCCCGCTCAGGTCGCAGTCTCTGTCGCCTGTATGAGAACAGGAGTCAAGGGGACCTCAGTCCTCTGGAAATTCACAATCATCTCAGTCGTCCTGGTGATTTCCGAGCTGCAGGTAATTGCACTGGCATCGCCTCTTTGTCGAGGGTCATTTGTATTGTCTACACCGTCTACCATCAAAGGGTGTGATTACCCCCCAAAAAAGGATACAAATTAATTGATAAGACAATGTCTCCATTTGCAATTAAATCCTTATCTTGGTTATCAGTTCATCAACATTCATTTCTTGTATGAATCTCTGAAATAAATGAGTCTTTTATTTTACGCATCACGTTCGCTATGTTATAAACAATATTCATGTCCACAAAAAAAGACATTGCCTTAATATAATAGATATGGAGGTAGAGAGACCTACAGTATAGTAGACACTTCCGGTATTGTAACTGAACGTAATCTGGGAAAACTGGTTTAAAACACTCCAAACCATCTCCATTTCTTTCTTGGTTACCATGCTTTGCTTTTTTCTAGAAGAAAGTCACCTGAACAATTGTTGGTCAAGGCTATCCGGTGAACCTGAGTAAACCCATTAGGGCTGCGTTTCAACATAAATATCTCCTATTCCATGTCAGCATGCAGGAAGGTCTAAACAATAATTTAAATCCTGAAAATTTAAATCAGCAGCCATATGAAATACAGAGGTATTTTTATTAATTTTCCACATTCATTAACATTTATTTTTTCAAATGTCATTTTTTGGTAATTAATTGCTAAGTAAAATCCCTCTCTAAAAAGGAAATTAGACCTAGACGTTTCAACCACTCGGTGGCAAAATAATTGGAACAGTAAAGAACTGCTAATTGTTCATACGATTATCATTCTCTTAAATTGCAGTGCGTCAATGCATCTGCTCTGTTGTCAGGTTGAGAGCTGCTTATGACAAATTAAGTCGGCTGCTGTACTGCATAAGCCCAACTCCGGAGACAGGTCAATGAAACGTTTTGGATTAGAGAAATTCACTTGTTCATCATATTTAGATCAGTGAATGGGCCAAGGTTTATTAATAGCTGTGTTAGGAACTACTAGCACTGTCGCTGATGCTACAATGCGTTTCTTTAGCAGATGCTTCAGTCTGAAGCCACGCACGGAGGGGGATTCGAACCAGCGACCTCTTGAATCTACAGTCGAGTGCTCTAGTCCTGAGCTATACCCCCCTCATGCCGCTTTGCATAGTGTGCTTGCCTGGGTGTGCTTACTGTTTTTGTGCATCCATTAAGTAAGCAAGCGAAGCCCTTCGCCCTCCTCCTACGCCTTAGACAGTGTCCTGCTCAGATGCCCTCATTCATTCCCATCAGTCCCTTTGCTGACCTGGCGGATCACCAGTCTGCTTTCATCTTCCATGTCTCGTTCGCATCTTTCTCCTCCTCTCCTGTCTCTATTAACCTCTTTTTCTTTCATCTTCGAGCAGGGAAACTGCTCTCCTTCATCCCTGACACAAGTCTATCAACACATGTGATCGACACAAATATCACTCAAGGTTGCTCTTCTTGGGAAATGGTGCATCAACAATTATTTCAAGATACAGTTAGTGAATGGACGTGATGCAGCATCTTGCATTATCGTATACATTTCCATTAGTATTACCTGAGCCCTGCCATTCAATGTTTCACCTGCTCAAATGTGCACTGGGGTAAAAAACTGAGGATGATCAAAAGGCGAAAGGTGAATGGTTATTAACGTTCTCACTTTGTGTCTGACTTCAGAACGAGACGAGACAGTTGCAAGGTCATGCGGCAAGTCTCGGGGTGGAGCCCCTCAACTTTCTGTTCGGAATGTGATCAAACCTATCAAAGTTGGGTAAACAGGATTCAAAACCACTTACATAATTACCCTATGTGCATGCAGGCGTCCATGACAGGATGTTGAATACATAAGTGGCATATTTTAAATGCTGTTTGCTTGACGGGGAAAGTAAACTGTTTTGTTCCCTTTTTTTTATCAAGTCGTAGGAATCGGTGGGGTGGTTTGTAATTGAGTCTACTGATGCATGAACTCGCTACAGCTGCAATCTGTCCGAGGCAAGTTATATCTCCATCTGTGGACCTTGGTTTTCATTGTTGACTCTCTTTCACACAGCTGCATTCTCCCCGAATGTGAGATATCTCGATGAAAGCCGAGGGTAATTATTATCTTAATGCAGCCGTCAAGGAGGGTGGCGGGATCCTTACACGGTTGAGCAAACAGCGCTGGCCCTGCGTTCAAATGGAACACACTCGCCGCCTTTCAAGGGCAATCATTTCCACCCTCAATCAGAACCCCGGCCTCTGAATGTCAAATAAGAAACCGAGAAAGGGAGAACATGACATTTCAGCTGTTTTGTTTTTCAAACGCGAAATGACTCGTCCCTTTCTCAGTGCCCCCCTCCCAAACCTCTATTGTACCGTCCCCAGCAGCGATGGCCCCCCCTTCCCTTCCTCCCCTACACCTCTACATATGATGGATGCATGTTTGCATTGCATGTCGAGGCCCGGGCCTGTGGAGGACGTGAATCCATCACGCGGCGGGAAGATGGGGTGGATGTGTGGAAGGCTGTATAGTGGAACTGTCAGGAAGCAAGAGGAAACACTGGTGGTTGGTGGGGCGGAGGTCTCCTTTAAATCAGCAGACTGGAGATGGCCAAGCAGATGAGATTGAAGATGGCTGACAGGCAGTGACAGCGAAGGTGGAAAGTGGACGCCCTTCTGTAATCCTCAGAGACAAAAGGGGGAAGAGGCGGGGATAGGGGAGCTCGTCTCAGAAGCAGAAGAGGCGGCCATTTTGAACCGCCGACAAGAGATGACACACGGAGGCGGCTTGAAGAGAAGTTTCACCTTGAAGCGCAGACGTCTCCGGTTCAGAAAATATTTTTATGGCCCCCTGAGAATGCAGCAGATGATGACAGACATGTGTAAGCACCAAAACTAAAAATGTGGCAACACAGACTGCTTCATTGTAACTACTCACTGACTTTTCTCACCGGACTGTGGGGGTCTGGTCTTGAAGTGGCAATGAGCTTTCTTTCATAAAAGAGGCCATTAGCGAATCTCACAAAATATCCCAGTAGGAAGTACTCTTCCGGAGGAAATATAATGATACATTTCACAGTTGAAGGAGTGAACTGTGGCTATAATATTAAGTTGATGTCTGTACGTTTGACATTCTTGGTATGGATGCTGACAATAGTTTTGAAGGATTCACAGTATGGCATTGTATTTGGACAATTTCTCCACTGCTTATTGACCGGCTTCTTATCGTTTAGGGATTTAAAGAGGGAATCCAGTCGGTATTCTTGCTTACTGTAAGGTCCAGAACAAGATAAAAATTCCAGCTAGTCTGAATTTCTTTCTTTAGGCCAACTTGTAACCTTTCTTTGATTTGGAAACAGGAACCGCTCCATTAGATTTAAGCAATATTAGAGCTCTGTAGAGAGTCACCACCTGCCCTGATTGTAACTGATTCTCAAAGGTTACGCTAAACTTGACACGTTGTTGCATGAATGAGGAAGAAAAGAGGGAGGGAGGGAGAGTAAGGTTCAGGAGTGAATTTTACTCACTCAATGGAACGAACGCAATACATTTCAAAGCAATTCGACGAAGAAAAAAAATATTTCTCATTTCATTCATTCAAAGTTCCTCCTTCCATGCCTGATTGGAAAAGACAGAGGGTTGTAAGGAAGTCAAAACGTTCCTTTCTCTTTCGTGATCACTGTTAACTCTCTTATGAAACAGTCATTTGATATTGAAGGGATTTCAGATTTCAGCACAGACAAACACCCACACGTGTCTCTCGGTGTCCAGAATCCACGATACCAAAAACTGGCTTTGCTTTTCACGTGGGAGGGAAGAATTCAAACAGACACCTCTTCCTGTGATGTATGCTGTTGAAGACCTATTTGTAGACTGGGAATTGATTTTTCATTTGGTGTTCTGGACTACAATAATTGCTTTATTTCTTAAAGGAAAGCAGAGTTTTACTTGAAATATTTGCACAGTACAGATACAGGAAGTCATGTTCCCCAGTGTCTTCTTTTGACCTAGCTTTTCAGAAGTAAATGTATATTGATGATTGGTTTGTTAAGACCTAAGTGGGATTTTGAAGTATGCAGAAAGGTAAAGCCCTTTCTCTCTGATTCCAGTCACACTGTTCATGGCACACTGCAATCATTCCCCAAGCAGAGAAAGAGTAACTTGAATCACTCTAAATGAGAGCATGACACATTTACACAATACATTTTTCCATGGTGCAGGATCTACACAATTGGTATACTTAAAGTCAACTTCAAATGTACTCATTGAAAATGACACATTCATGTATTTTGAAATTAAAATGTTCAGGTTCCCTGGCTAGGAACATGAAACAACACTTAATGTAACAGGACTTTTGTCGCTGCGACACAGACCCATTCCAGTAACCGCGGGTTGCTTTCATGACTTTACAGTGCAGCTGTATCTCAGTGAACACATCCAACAATCCATGGCAGCAAACCTCAAATCAATACAAAACTCCAATTGTATCAGCCACTTTCCTTCCATGTTATGTAGGGACAAAGCTGGGAGGGGAAATCCTATTATGTTGTTGTGTCGTAACATCCATGAAGAAAAAGCTAAAAAAGATGCCATTCATATCACTGAGTAAACCAAATTAGCATGAGCATAATGGCTCTGGAGGGGGTTCCTTTCCCTTCATCTTGTCTTGGCCACCAGAAGGGGCTGTGAAGACATGGGGGGGGGGGGGGGGGGAACAGGGCGACTGATAGCTAGTGCTTTGCTGCAGGCCAGATAGGGGTGGAGGCAGCACTTAATGTGAGGGAATGGATTAGAAGGGCTGATGATGCCCAGGAGGTGAGACCGAGTACAGAACAAAGTCAAAGAGAGAGAGAGAGAGAATGCGATAGAGCCAGAGAGAGCGAGCGAGCTAGAGAAACATTGAGTCAAAGCTGAGATGGCTGTAAACAAGCTTACATTCCGTCTTCGAAGCGTAACCTTTCACTCGTTAAGAGCTGAATGGAGGAGAGCATTCTTCTTGAGGGACGTCCTTACGTGCACACACAGCTTTGCTCTAGTTTTGAAGCATTGTAACGCAAATAGCAAGCAAGGGCCCAACTTACTGCGACTGACACGATCCAAGCACCAACTGCGCACGCTTCGAAAAGTACATAAAGCGATCCGTCATCCGTATTCACGCCAAAGAATAGTAGCCAAAAACGAATTAGCATCAAATCCGGCATAGCGGTGTCTCACTCTACTGCCAATGACATGACTAAATGATCCCCTGGGGACATGTTGCTAAAGATGTTGCTAGATGTATACATCTCCTAATGGCAGTACTAGGCCTGCTTTTGGTGTTTGGCCACCAAAACAACTTGTAATTCAACCCAAGGGCCATTTTGAAAAGTCGAAGAGACAATATGCCTTTACTGCATGCATCTGGGACTGAAGACAAGGTCATCAGTTGAAAGTAAGACATAAGTACACATTATGAAAAAATACATTGACTTCTTTATGTTTATCAGTGCAAATGGATCTGGTCTTCTGAACGATGGCTATCAAGGAACGTCCTTCCCTTTGAGAAGAGCCAGACTCCCACAGGATGGAAATGGAATCTTCGTCTGAGAGCTGGAGTTTATGACTGAGGGAGACCAACGTTTTCTGCCAGGCGTTTTCGAGTCTTGATAAGATATCTTCTGTGGTTGGCTGATGGTGCTTTAGCGTGACTGTCGCAGCTAACGAAATTGTTCTGGTTTGAATTCTCGCAGAAGTTCTCAAGGACTAAAGCTATATCGGAACTTCTTGCTTTTGTTTCTCCTCAAGAACTACATAGCTTGCCAGTTAAAAACACACCCACACAAGTGTTTACACATCTTAAACTACATTTCAGATATTCATTTTCAGGCCCATACAATTGAGATGACTCGATTACTGTATACGAGAGTGCTAACCTTTCTATTCTCCGGTTTTATGCCATTGCAATTCATCTTTTGTACATGTGCTGCTGTTACAGTGATAATCCACGTATGTATGTTTAAACCTTTCATTTGGCCCAATGTCTCAGGCAACCGTCTTTATGGACAAATACATTCTAGAGAAAGGAAATGTTTCAATAGCTTTTCTCAGCCAATGTGTCAGGACTCGGGTCATGTTTTGTTACTTTGACAACCCCTTCTGGTTGTGTAAAGAGATGTAATTTATCTAAAGCCAGCATTGCAAACACTTTTTATCACCGCTTCACTCCCAAAGTACACAACCTTCTTTTTCTTCTCCCTCCCTCCTCTCTCTTTCTCACTCACTTTCCTGCATGAACTCTCTCCCTCTCTCTCTCTCTCTCTCTCACACTCTCTCTCTCTCGGCTCATAACTTGCAGTCTCAGTTTTAATAACAAGCAATGCTCCTTCATTCATTTTTCATTTCACACTCACACAGTCCCTCGCCTGAAAGAAAGACAGGGGGGGGGCGAATGACCCAAGGCGTGACAGGATGTAAGCACTGAGCGACGAAATAATGAACAAACTCGTGAGCACGTGCGCGGACAGGTGTTAGGGGAAGCGCGCGTGCGCAGGATCCATTAGGACCCTGTCAACGGAATCAAGCTGGGTAACAAAGGTGCAGTAATTACCCGGAGCACGCGTCGAGGAGCATCTCTCTCGCTAAAGCACCACTGGAACGAATTCGAAATGGCTGCCTGCCGGATGCGCCGTCTCTCTCCCCTCCCGCTCTCTGTACTTTAACCGTGGGGTTTGATAGCGTTTGAATTGTTGAAACAGGAGTGGGAGGAGAAGGAAGCGTAGGCCTGATAAATGTAATTAAAGAGGTTTACAGTCACTGGGCATGTTCTAGGGGAGGATCAACAGTGGTTAAGGATTGATGATTCACATAGCGGTGTTCATGAACCAATAGATTCATTTTCTAGAGAGATTTACGTCTTTCAGACACCTTCAAGACAAGGTGGGTCAAACTTTGCAAATGAACAGATAGGCCTAACAACTCAAATGCACCTGCATTCCATTTGGTCTAACTGGTGATAGAGAAGTGGAATATGACATCATATAACGTATCGCAGAGCACAACAATTCAAGTCATTCAATAGAATTAACAGAAGGTACTGTGAGCATTGCAATTCTTATCGTGTGGAACTTTATTTGAACTTTTTTCCTCTGGCAACTCCTATTTACAAGTCTATTTTAAGTTGTTTTGAATCCTACATTTGTGGCGATATAGAACTGCCACTGATCAGCAACGGTAACAGTAATCATTGTTTTTCTCACCAGCTCCTTGTGTGAAATATCCCGTAGGCGGTTTCCAGAAGAAGACTTTCCAATCCTGTGCATTGGCATGTACTTTGATGAAACATTAAGAACATTGGCTTTCCATAAAGAAATTGCTGAAGCATTTGGCTGGAATCTAGTTGTAAAAACGTGATGTGTTCAGGATAGGCTACATCTTGCCAAAGTCTGAAGTATGAAAAACTTGAATAAAACCTTGCCTGTGTTGTTTATATTCAGTGGACAACTGGGGCACTTTCATCAAAATGATGCAAAACGGGAATCAACCTTCCAGGAGTTGATTTTGCTCCATATCAAAGTTCTGTAGCACATGGTTTACATTTACATTTAGCCGACGCTCTTATCCAGAGCGACTTACAGGAAGTACAGGGACATTCCCTCCGAGGCAAGTAGGGTGAAGTGCCTTGCCCTAGGGTCGTAGGGTGCCCGTAGGGTGAAGGACACAACGTCATTTGGCACGGCGGGGAAACGATCTGGTAACCTTCTGATTACTAGCCCGACTCCCTCACCGCTCAGCCATCTGACACTCTCGGTCAGTGTAGGTTTAGGCCTACACTGCTGCATATTTTTAAGGTCAGTGCTTAAAGGCAGGATATCTAATGTGTTTGAGAATATTTTGGTCATATTTGCCTAAATAAACTTCACATCTTGATAGCAACCGATACATATAAAAGTTTTGACGATAATATGAAATCAATCCGACATCTGTGGGCATCGCAAGATGAAGAGAGAGTCAAGCGGCCATTTTGAAAATATATCCGTATGTACAAATGCATTCGTACATAAGGATTGCATTGAAAAGTTAAAGTTGGGTTAGGCAAGTTTTGCGAAGCTAGCTATTTTAGCTTCTGTTTGACACGATTCAAAATATCCCACTACCTCCCTTAAAATATCCGTAAAGATTGTGAACCTAGCATGATTGATGCCATGAAGCATGCCTGAATGAGCTGTAGCAGATGTAAATAGGTGTAGATTCTACAACTTTTCTACTACTACTATTTTTAACGTTCTATTTTGACCTTAACCGACAAACCACAGTCACTGTTTGTCATTAGCACGGCACTGGGGGTAAATACCTTTCCCGTGTATTTTTATACATTTCTTTGACCTCACAGTGGTGAGGCATTCGTGTAACTCATTTTATGAGTGCTTTGAGATGCTCAAAATACGATCAAAACAGCCCACAGCCCAGTCACCTGGATGCTCCACAGAGTCAGGGGCGAGATGGAGTGTAATAATTTATTTTCCCTCACCCAAGGACATTTCTGACAGTGAGTCAATGACGAAGGCTCATTAGCCTTGCATGCATTCACATCAGCAAACGCCGTTGGATCTGTCTGGTCCCTCTCATTCTGGCTAGGATTGCCAACCACCACTTTTAATATGCCTTCTCGTCTTTGTTTTGTGGCCATCGCCTCATCATCCGTTTTGCCATTAGGCTGACCAAGCCAGTGACAGTTTTGTGGTTTGATCCACAACCTCCTGACTGTGGAGGGGCATCATGTCTGATCCATCAAGCTTTCTGATGTTGAAGCTTATAAGGTCATCTCAAATGGATGTGTTGAGATTCCCCAGCTTTTTTGTCGTTGTTTTTTTTTTAACCAAATATCATCATAAGCGTTTCGTAGGGGTTCTGAAAACTGCTTTTTGAAAAATGTGCAAGCAAACCGTTTGTGGATCAATATTTAGTCCTGATGAGCATAGGTACTCAGTAATATTGACAATGTATTATAGCAGAACAGTTGTTTTATTTGGGAGTTGTGATAGGAGGAGAGAAAAAGTCATGAATTCAAATGAGTTTCAGAGGCAATGGAGGCATGGGGAGAGGTGGAAAGACTGGGTTACCGAGGGAAAGACCCTGCATTGTAATTTTATGAGTTCATCGAAAGCTAGTGGGGTGTAAAATAGACTGTGGTGATAGCTCAAACACACTCACGCTAAACTCTCCACCGAAGCCTGTACTGAGCTGGATACAAGCTCCGTATTAATCTTCTTAATAAAGGCAGCCCTACATATATGTGAAGCATATTTTGCATGTAAAAAGGATAAATGTCCCCAAGGTACCAATTCTAGACTCTAACTCATTCTAACAATCCTTGCTGAAGCAAAAAATGGAGTGTTTTTTATTTTATTTTTTATAAAAGAAGGATCTGTGGGCCACAAATGCTTTTTATGAAAGGTGAGCCTCGATGTTCTCATGTGAAGGACTGAATCCTCAGCTGTTGATGAGGCCATCACCCTATTAGACAGGTTTCCACCTGTTGGTGTGACAAACTCTGTCCTGACACCCACCCTGGCCCTGCTCCCCCCCCCTCCACCACACACACACACGCACACTCACACACACACACCTCATCTTCTCCCCTGGAATAGCAGCAGTATGATAATGCGCCTTAGCGTCAAAGTGGATAAAAGGCTTCGTGGCGGGGCCCTGACACCTGAGGGAGAGGCAGAGAAAATCCGCCGACATGTCAGATATATCTGACTCTTAAGGAGAAAAAGTCAAGTTGTTCTTTCGGGGATTTTCCTCTCGGGTATTCGGGGGAGGGGGAGGGGGTTAATTCCTCGGCGGTGTCAGGATGTGGCACTTTAACTTCCTGTCTGTGTGACGAGGCTCTATTTAGGTCGCCAGTGTCTTTTTTTTTGGCGGGGGGGGGGGGCTCTGCTGATAAAGCGCCTTTAAAGTTGTCTACATTGAACGACACCCGGTCTTTCAGGGGCCGTGCAAGCTAAAATCTAAGAAACTGCCTCTTTTACATCCTCAAATCTTTCTCTCTCGCTCTCTCTCTCTTTCTTACTCTCACTCTCATTCCCAATGACAGTGGGCCTTTCCGAAAGCTCCTTAATTTCCCCTTCAATTGTTGATTTTAAAGGGCATGTTTACACTTCAACTTCCTCATTAAAAAAAAAGCAGCCAGCATCAGTGTTGTCATGATCTTCACAACTCCTTCGGCAGGTAAGCAGGCCCTGAGGCGGAAGTCAGTGCGTTCAATGTTGTTTGAGAAGTTGTTAGTCAGGGGTCTCATCCGCCATCATGTGTCTCCACCTCCTCCTTCACGTTGTTCCCAACTATCACACCTACCTAGACATAGATAGCTTTCGTTAACGTTTGTATAATTGCAGCTTCACATTTCCGCTTCCAATAGGAAAACAATTCACACCCACAGCGTGAGTTTATGGGTTTGCCGTTCACTAGCGCATTCATGGATGAGCAACATCGGCATTGACTTCTCAAACGAAACGAGATAGCACAATAAGGACAAAATGTGATAACCCCACGTCCGTGCCCATCATTCACACAAAGCCGTCAGCCTAGCTGCGCACCAAGCTGGGGCAAGCGAATGAACGAACTCTCCGTGGATGCTGCGATGCCCAGCGCCTCCTCGATACCACAAGAACATGGAGGGGGGACGAGGGCGTTGGTCTGGAGGAGGGCCCTCCATACGCGTGTTTAGAAGTGCCTACGTCTTGGGAAGGACCAGGTTTCTCTTGGCAGTCCGGTTAGCGCTTGTGGATCCCTCCGTGCCTCGCTCTTGCCTTTGCCTGTTGGCGTTTTCAGTGATTGTTATCTTTGGCTGAACCTCGAGGTCACGCCTGCGTGTTTCTGTCTCCAAGGCGTGTGTATTTAAAGACCTTGGCACTCGGCGAAGAACAAAGGAGGCCTAGATCTCGCAACCTCTTTATAAACTCTGCATTGAAGTTGTTTGATCCAAGTGATTGCGTTATGTAAAATGGTAATGTGCCGGGTTTCGCTCGCGTTTGATAAGAGCCCCACGTGAACGTCTTTTTTTGGTTTTGTTTTTTTGGGGTAGGAAAATTGAAACAGGATTCAAAGGCTTCACCTTTTGTGTCACTCTCTCACTCTCTCATTTACTTGTCTTCATGGCGCATCTAGCAACAACTGTTAAACCACAAACGCTGTTCTCTCTCCTTGATTTCACACACACGCACGCACAGTCACTCACACGCACACCTCTTTCCCCCATGCACAAAGTGTCTCAACCGGCTGCCAATTACCCATCATGATTAGGATTCCGAGGCGAGCCCCCACTGCCACTTTCAATTGGCACCAACATGGCAGCCGTGTAATAGCGCAGGTCCCTGGGATCATCTGAGGGGAGGGCGCCCATATCAGCCAACACGCTGTCAGGACCCTCCAGAGACTGTCACGGCCAATCACTGACGAGCGGTCACGCTCATTGGGCGGTTGTCTTTGATGGACAATGCAAGGACCTTATGACCAGCGTCGAACGATGATATCGTATGTGTTAGTGTGGGACGTTTTTTACTGTAAATGTTGTGTGTTAGTTTGTGTGGGGGGCATGCGTGTTTTCCGACGCGAGCTTGTAGCTCTGCTGGTGTGTTTGTGTGTTCACGGATACACGGGGAATGTTGACTCTAAACAATGGGAAACGGAAAGAAACAAACGAGGTTTGGCAGGAACTGATTTGAATTTGAATTGTGTGTGTGGACAGCTTGTGCGTGCGTACTCTGTGCCTATTACGTGCGTGTGTACACAGTATGCAGAGAGAGAGAGAGGGTGTCTAGTGAGTTCGCATCCTCGATTCCCACTATCAACCCCCCTGCACTGTAAGCCTCACGAGAAACCAAAACACCTCCGAAGACAAACCCCTTGTTCAGCGCGCACAATGTTTCCACGGCGGCGGTGGCAGTGCACTAGAGGAGAGTGTCGTGTTTTTCGAGGGCTCCGAGAGTCAACAGCCCAGCCAGTCAGCAGATGTTATCGTCACGTCAACCGGTGAGCCTCTGACGGATATCTCTCGGCTCCATCTCTGTCTCTCAGCAGCTGGGATGCGCTGAGCCATTTGGCTCGCTGGCCCCTGAAAAGGCCATGCCGACGCCGATCACTCCCATCTCACCTCAGCCACAACCTGCGAGGGCCAGACGCTAGCCATAGATCCTTAACAGGCCGGTGTTATTGTTGACGTGCAACTCCCGATGCCTGCCCTCCATCCTCATTAGTCTACTTTTCAACCTGTTTCTTGTTCTAGGTTGCACACCGGAACAGCCGGAACTTACCGCCTTTTAAATGTGCACATCAGAGTAGGTATATTTACTCACCTGTGCTCTGTTTCTCGGGTTGTTGGAGTAGAGAGGAGCTGTGACTGACAGTCGAATTCACCAATCACACGACAGCTTGTTGCCCTGCTTCACTGTATGAAGGATGGCGACAGGTGGAACTGGAGGATATGAGCACTGGAGGGCATCTGGCCTGCTCAGACACGTGGGCTAGCTTTGAAACGGCGCATGCTAGTGCACGGCTCAAACACATGTTCGACATGAAACCCGACAGGGGCTCGCGTAGAAAGCAACCAGGGGGGGACACAATCTTTCACCATCTCGCGTCTCGAATTGTCTTCGCATTTAACATGCAACGAATCAACCGTTTCAGGGTTCGTTTCGTAGCAACTGGCTCCACAACGAGGCAAGGCAACGCCGAGATGTCAATCCCTGACAGAGATGGAAATTCAGACTGGAAAAGGGAGAGAGAGAGAGTGAACAGAGATGTTATGAAACCTCGAAGTTGGCGAGGTCTTGATAATGCCGAAGTGGACAGGGGGGTGGATGCAGCCTGCAAACCCGGGACGCCAGAGGCTTCCTATCGGGGTGTTAGCTCCCCCCCCGCCGCCCCCTCCTCCTTCGCAGGTGCCTCACCCAGGTTGAGTCGGATCGCATCATCGCCACATGCTCCAAAGGGGGGGAGGGGGGCGGGAGGGGAGCTGGTTGAACCTGCTGAGTCATAGCTGTGATCATCCTTTGAGTTTGGACCAGCATCGGCTTGGACACAGGTTCATTGTAGGTCTTTTTCATTGTGGTCGGGGGAGGTGGGGAGGACTAGGAACTAGGCTGTCACTTAGTTTCCGGGCTACTTTAGGCTGCAACTATTCTAGTAGCACAGAGCGTATGACGTTCACACACACGAAATAAAGAAAAAACGACCAGCGAGACATATCTGTCAAACTGCGAACCGACATGATTTTTCTTCCGCAGCCCCCCCTGTGGTATTTGCCTGTCAAATACAAGGATTATACAGTATCATAAAACAATACTGGAACACATCTGAATTAAAGCTATAATATGAATGGGGAAACATGGACTGGAGTGAAGATACCTTTGAGTTGTGCAGGAATCGTCTTCCTATTCAGTCTGAAGTGTGTTGACACATACGCCCACCTGTGTTCAGTGTCAGGCTGTTGCTATAGATATCCTTACAATGCCCTGGCAGCAGGTGGAGGGGGAGAGCGAGGAAAGCAAAGGCAAAAAGAGAGCGTGGCAAAGGAGAGGAGGAAAAAAAAGAAGTAATATCCTTCGCCACTCAGTTCATCAGGCACCGTGAGTGACAGTGAGAGAAATGGAGAGGAAGAGAGAGGGATTATGACGGCGGGAGAAGAGAAAGAGAGAGAATGAATTCCACCTGTCAGGATATCAAAGTGCTCTCGTTGGCGTACACCCACACAGAGTCTCATCTTCTGAGAACTCCTCAACCTAATGAGCCGAGAGGCCCTCGATGGTTTCTTCTCCCCCCCAGTGGCCGTCGTACAGCAGTTCTAGGGGCCCACGTTCTGGGCCATTTGTCCCTTGCACCTCTCCCGTACTTAATGTCACTTCGATCCTCCCCTTCATCATCTCCAGTGGCTCCTGTGCCACGTCTTTCTCTCTGCTCCTGATCAGTCTGGAGACTAGAGTCACTTCAATACTGCGTCCCCATCCAGTGTACTCAATCTGGCACGGATTATCGGCAGCGGAAATATGTACTTCTAGACTTGGCAACGTCACAAGTATAGTTTGGATATGCTTTGTGAGACTGGTAGACCAAGAAAAAAAGCTTTTTTTTTCATGCTCCATGTCAAATGATGATTTAAAGTGTTAAGTTAAACGTAGCGTACCAGCTGCACCTGATGGCATTTCTCCGATTTGTGACAACGACAAAACGTGACGCGGAAATGTCCAGTGGTCGTCAAATAAACGTGAACGTGCCTTAAAAAGGTAAAAAATAAAAAGGTGACGTGTGCAATGCGTTCCCCTGTTTTTGTTGAATCCTACTATGTTGACATCATCTGCTTAGCATCAAATCATCAAAGACTATTTTGGCTCGGTGGCACCATTAGGATGATGGATATTTTTCTTGAAAACGGACGAAAATATGTTTTGTCCCATTACGTTTGCTGTCATTCATGGGCCTATTATTATTCAAAAATGCATGGATTTCTGTGTGGGATTCAATGTATTATCTTTGATGGGGTGATGATGACATGGTGGTAACCTATTCCTCCGCATCTGTGATGTTCCCTCTGATTATGTAGTCAAAACCTTGTCACATTTTGATAGAGACTTCAACCAAATCTTCTCCATCCTATGTTGACTCTTATCCTGATTAGTTGATTGTGAGACCACACAAAATGTAAAATTTGTGCATTAGGTGCCTTGATCTATATTTTCAGTTACCACCTTTTTGTTCCGATAAAATATTATGGAACAGTGATTAGAAATGCCGCCGTTTTGATTTTAATTGAATGTGACACCCACACTGTGTGATAAGAAGGTGAGAGGTCACTATAGTCTCCACGTTGGTACGAATCAGTCTATTATCACACATGGCGATGTCAGATGATAATGACTTCAAATTTAACCCGACATATGCATCTGGGCTTGCTCGCTAGCTGTCTGTTTGCCCCAGACCACCCTGGGCAACGAGAAAACACTCCAGAGAGAATGGGAGTTTTGACAGCTTTCATTTGAACATCTCCATATTAAGAGCTGCGTTGTCGCCAGTCCCAATCAAAGCATGTAACGTTGTGTTAAGGCGAGATCACACTTCTGCGATCGCCAATCAACAGGGCGGCCTCACCTCCTCCCGTCACGAAGACGGCCCCGTGATTGGCGCTCCTTTCTCTCTCTACCGTCGCGAGGTGACAGACGATATCTCCGCTCGTCTAATTAAAGCTCTCATCAAGCGGGTCCTGATTGACACGAGCGCTTCCCACACAGCGCTGGAGGTGCGAATCGAGGACGGCAGGAGAGAGAAGCCGCGAGGCCCAGCGAACGGGAAGGGGTCAGCCGAAGGTTGGAGAACCGGGAATAGTTTGGAGAAGGTGGGAAAGGATCGGAAGGAAGGCAGGAGAGTAAGGGATCAGAAGGGGCGAACAGGAGGAGGAGAGGAGATTGGGAGCGGATAATTGGGTATTGGAGAGGGAGAGAACCGGATGCATGGAGAAGAGATGGGAGGGAGTGGAGGGCAATGGAGTGTTGAGGCAGCCGCTACTTTCCCACCAGTACGTTGAGGGGAAGGTCACACTGTGGCGGCCCTTCAGGAGGTTACACTGTGGGCTTAATGAGCACCCGAGATCCCTCGGTCCCCTCATCCATATTGAACAGAAACTATCCGACAGAAAGAGAAGGCGCAGGTTCTGTGCGGTGTTGTGGAGAAGGCTGATAGGTGTGTAGGCTAGTTACAGTGACTGGGCCAAGTTCATTGCTGCAGAGGTCCTTGGTGCTTGGATGGAATGCCACACTGGAGTCATAGGCTGTTGGGATCAGCAACTAAGTTTAGGAGAAGGGAACTGTTGTTGGCATCTCACACAATTATATATTCCCTGTGTGTGTGTGTATGGAGTGTGCGTGTGTGTATGGAGTGTGTGTGTGCTTTCGTATTAGTTTCATGTATAGGCTTCATAAAGAGTGTGTTATGAACAAAGATGAAGATAAACCACACAAAAGATGTCTCATAAATGTTTTCACTCTCAAGACAAAAAAGGAGAGGGAAAAAAGATAACCTCACGTTAGCGGCACTTTTAATTACAATATTTTCTCTACCTTTCAGTGAGGGATAGATAGTAGCAAATAACATCATATTATGTTATATCCCTTTAATCCACAATGGCCGCACTACCAGAATGGGCGGTTGCCATCAAATTCTCTCTCGTGTATTGGTCTGTTTTACGTGCTACCTTTCCTATTTCTAATCCCGGGAAAGGATGCTCAAGATTCTACTGGATGGTTCCACCAGATAGGCGTGGGTAACTGTATGACTTCATCACGTCAAGAGGAGACGACAGGAAGGGCGGGGGGAGACCGAAGCGCATGGGAGGGAGACCGGGAGGAGGGAGCGGCGAGTAAAGGGGTGGGTGGAAAGAGAGTAGGACGAAAGGAGAAGGAGGGGGGTGTCTATGACATCACCCCCCCCCCCCCCCACCACCACCACCACCACCACCGCCCCCCTCCCAACGACTCCAAACGCGGACAGCTGTGGTTTCTCCAAGCGCGGCTGAGGGAACAGTCCTGCGATATCACACGCGCCCGAGCAACCTGCGCTATCGGGGGGATTTTAAGCATTACTCACCGCTAGACGTAAAGCGCTTCTCTTGGATCTGTCGCAGGACACTGGCATACGGGATTACTGCTTATTTGTTTTTTGAACAAGAAGATGTGAATGGTTTTATACGCTGAATGATAACAAAAACACCAACTCCATCACTTATAAAGGTAAGAGCACTTGCATTTTTGTCCGGGGTATTTTTTATTTTGATGCTTGGATATGTTTTTTGAAGTAAGTAAAAACACTTATTTCAACTGGTTATTTTGCCGTGGGATGTGTGGTTTATCCGTGCTGGATAGGGCTCGACTGCATACTTGTTAATATAGCAGGCAGAGAGAGGCTACGCGCAGGCTGGTGCCAAGCTGAAGAGCACCTCTCAAGAATACTGCAAGAAGCTTATCCGAGCCGCCACAGAATGTCTCCTACAGTACGCATTACAATTTTTAAGAAGATGCTTGTCAACCCAAGACAAGGCAGGGTATCGGAAAAGAGCGCCGCACCGCAAAGGAGCGTGTTTCGAACTACATCTCCAATATCAAAATCATAAAAAGCCACAGTACGGGGTTTAAAAAAGATCCCAAATGTATGATTAAACACAAAAACAGCCTGTGGGTGTTTGGTCGTGTGCGTTAGACGACAGAGCTAGTCTAACAAAGATGTAAGTAACCAATCAGGCACTTTGTTATTGGCATTTGAGGGATATATCGGTAGTTTTTCCATTTAACACATCTATCCTGATTTGTTAACACTCCAGAAAAATCGAAAGAGCAGCTCGAGTGTTTTGTTAGATTGAGGAAAGTAACCGATTGCGGGTTTAGACAATAATGCATTTCTCCATCATCTCTATAAGGGGGTACTCCGTGTAGCAGGTGCAATCTTAATGGGAGTGTTCATTAACGTAGATATGGTCCTATAAGATACGCATGCTTTGCAATATTGTCCGCAGATATGAATAGGCTACCCCTTGGAAGACAGGACGTTTTAGTATCGATTAAAACTGTAATTCTACTCCTGGTAGACAACATTTCCTTTGAATGGCGGTTGAATGGCATACAGCCTATCGATGTCAGTTTATCTGGTAGGGTTTGGAAAAATGCCTGTATTGAATATTTGACATTTGCAGTTGGTCATAATTGATGCTGTCCATGCTTGGTCGTTCTCTCGGACATTCGTGTCGGCTTCGGGATTTTAGTTTTACGCATGGTGTGTGTTTTTCGAGGTGCTCTCGATAAGGATCCAATAAAAGGTGGAGTCAGTCATGATTTGACTGGTGGATCTGAGTTTGAGATTGCAGGTGACACCCTGGGCTTGTACCACCCCTCCCAACTAGAAGACCGAGAGGTATGGTTATTCAAGGCACTATGATGTTTGATCTTGATCAAATCAAGTTGTAGTTTCCTCTGAAATATCTTTAGTGGCGTAAGTGCTAATATACATTTGAGGGAGAGCGTTTTTCACGGAAAATGTATGAAATCTTAGTTGGGGCTATGCACCAGATTCCCTCATTGCGCACATGTAATTAGATTCACTTTGAAAATGATAAGCCTACATTAGGCTTTATGACGTTAACAAAAAGATAAATTTACTTGGTCATCCCTCAAAGCAATTTAGTTTTTCCAGTAGTGAACATTTTAACGACTACTTTGCTGTGTCCAAAACATCTGAATAATTTCCCCCTATCAACCACTTTCGAATAGCATAGGCTACGTTCAATTCGAGAATGTCGACATACACACAAAAACTTCAAGTGGAACCAGTTAAATATAATTATATCGTTCTACACGTTCAGTCATCGCAATATGCCATTATTTCACCAAATCCGATGTTCCTTGTGCGTAATTGTTGCTTCGATCAGAACGGTTCTGTTGTAAGGTTACAAAATATAAAATCAAACTGAGAACTATGACTCGCCTTGGCCTAGGCTGTTAAAGAAAATGGCATTATTCATTTATTTGTACAGGTGGTAACTTCGTTATAGCTTTTTTACGATGCCTGAAAATGGCTCACGGGTTTGCTTTGCAATGTAATGTAATGCAATTTACGATGTTGCTGTGTATTACAATTTCCCATTACGCCTCGTCACATGAGAAATTTGGAGTGACTCGTTTCTTACGAATGCCTTAAGCATCAGGGCACGGAAGAAGCAGGTGGGTACTCTCCGAGTAGTTTTTTTAGTTTTTTTCTTCTTAAAAAAAAAAAAAAAACGAGATTGAGACCACGCCTCTTGTTCTCTCTGCCTCCCTGAAAATAGACCATTCCTGCTCTAATCTGCAGCGGGTTCAGGGAACCCCATATCTTGCACTGCATTTGACTATATTCGGCCACTTCTTACTTTACCGTTCGATTGAACTGTGTCAGAAGGTTGCTTTTGAGACTTAAAATGTCTATTGAGATGGTCATTTGCCCTACACTGTTATTTTGGGGTGTTTCAAATAAAACATTATACGTGAAGATGTATGTCTCAAGATGTATGCCTGTGTCAAGTTGGACAGACAGAAATCCCTACATGAAGCTCCGTTTTCTGACTGGCTTGCCGTGAGACAGCCCGTGAGGGGGGCCTTCTCCCAGACTTAATAGCCTGAACATGCTTTATGAAGCGTGCCCTCGTGAAATGTGTGTTCACACACAATCAAATACCTGTGTTGGACATGGACTGAGATGCCCATGGACAATCAACACTGTTATAGGCTAGAGGAGAGGCATATCTTTTTTCTTCTTTTTTTTTTTTTCAGCCAGTGTAGGCTCTTTTTCCTTGGGTTCTCCGAAGGGTTTAGGGTGGTAATTGGATGTTGACATCTATGAGCATTTGAAAAGCCCTCTTTGACATTGCACGGGGAAATGTCTTTGATTTGATCTGTTCCGGGGGGCTATTGGTCAATCATAAAGACTGTGCTGGCAAGAGGCCTCTGCTTGCCGCGTAGGTTAAGTATGGTGCCTGCGAGCCTCTCAGCATCACTCAAGCAGGACTCCTTATGCATGAGAGAGAGAGGGCTGTGGATGTGCCTGAGCAGCATTCATTTACTGTTCAAGACCTGCACTTAAATCACACCACCTTGTCATTGATGGTGCAAAAAAAAAATGGCTATAGGCGCACGCGCGTGCGTGCACACGCGGACAATCACACTCAGTATTTACATACAAGCACACTTGGCACACATAGTACTCGCAGACATATGGAATACATAAGCACCAGCAACACGCACGCACACACACACACACACACACACACACACACACTTCATCACTTACATGAGATGAGCCATGAGATGAGTCCCATTCTGTAGTCTCGTCACATGCCACCACACATGCGTGTGGCCACGTCATTAATGCAGTCGAAATGGAAATGGATGCGGCCGGTGGAGTAACGTGGAGCATGAGGGGGAAGCCAGAAATATATGATGATTTAAGCTTTACAGAGCGCCTCGCCTTGTGCAGGCACTGCAGTCTAATTACCAGGAGAGAGCTTGTTAGTTGTCACCTCAAGATAAACAGTCAAGTTCCCCCCCCCCCCCCCCCCTCCGTTCTGCTAGTGACAGAATTTGAAATTCTAAGTAGGAAAATGTCAATGTCAGAATATATTCCCCCCTACACACACACACATTTCCCATCTTCTCCCTTACATCCCCTCAAGCCACACGCAAACACATTTGCTAAACTCATTTGTTTTCAAGAAATGTAAATAGCCAAGCTGAAGGAAAAGGTTGATGTCCAAAACCTGGCCCGGTGGAGCTCGACGTGTATGAGTAATCTGGACAAGGTCACCGAGTTAGAGGAGGCAAGGGGAAACGTGCAACATGGCGGTGCTGCCAAAACATTGTCCTACTGCATTGTAAATCTCCTCGTGAAGCATATGGTCCCGGAAAACACATATGCAAATGTATTCCGGAACTTTCGGTGGGGGGGAAGAGAAAGCAATCAAACGCACTGGAGTAGCATCCAACCGCGTGTGGTGGTCCATCGTTGAGGACCTTTGAGGCGTTTCACAGAGTACACGGCCGCTGGACCGAAGAGCAAAAAAACTGCGCTAATCACGAGTTCCCATGAAACGTTCTGGCCTCTTTCTTTTTTCCCCTACCGCCGCTGTGTGGCTTGACACTTTAATGGGTTTGACGTGTACGCGTTTCCTCGTACGAGCCGAGCTGTCGGGAGGAGTGGATGGCTGCTCGAAAAGAGAAGCGAAGACGTCTCAGACTATCCCAGGAGAGGGAGAGCTAGAGAACACCCTTCCTAAGGATAGGCGTCGCCCCGGGAGCCCTCTCAGTCACTCCAAATGGCGAGGGGGATGCGTGGAGTGATGAAGGGTCAACCTGGCTTGGCTTGGGAGTTGGTGGCATCAGTGAAGAGAAATCCCAGCCCCTCGTGTGACAATTAAAGACGCTGCTTTTCAAGGTACACTTAGCAGGCCAACTCCATTGGAAGGACTTCCTGCTTCTAAATGAAATAAAAGCCGGCCTTGTCGGAGTGTATTATCTTTGCCGAGACAAGGCTTCCTAACCTCCCCGGGTTTTATACAGCATGCTCTGTCAGAATTACAGTGTAAGTTTGCAAGCCTGCGCGTCCCCTTTTTATCGTATACAGGTCCATCTTTTCCAACGTGGATACTTGTCTCAGTTCCAGTGGAACAGGACCAAGACCAAAATCATTCCATTCTCTCTCATTTCCTTCAACCTGACATGTCTACTCGCCAATCAACTCCCCTGTGACATCCCACGGATGAGATTTGTACACTTTGAGACTAAAAGACTTGTCAAACGGCAACTCCTTCGATGAAGTAACTCACTGATTGTTGCTTGTAGTAACGGTATCCATTGCATGTGCTTTACTCCCACGTGAAGGTTACACGCTTCAAAGGAGGAACACAGGAAACTGTGTCTACTATGTCTGCGCATAGTACTGTATTCCGGACTTTATTTCCGTTGGAGAGAGCAACAGATCCTATGGGGCCGCAAAACACTCTGCGTTTTCAAAGTTGGCCTTTTGCCCGTAAGGAGTGGGAGGTAACAAAAGAAATGGAAAAGGGTAATGGATTGCTTTTTGTTTTGTATTAAATGTTTTTCAGTTCCATTTTTCCTCCACTTACCGTCGAAATTTTGTGACCACATCGGCGTTAAGCTCACATATTATTTCCCATCTCCTTATCCTGCCTTAATCCCTCATTCGTTCTCCTCCAATCAACCAAAATGACAAAGGCTGAATGAAAAAAAAAGCCCCTTGCTGATTATCTTCTGGAACAGAGACAATTAGGTGCCTGCTGATTGGTTGATGGGTCTTGGAGGAAGTGGCTGGAGGGTTGTTAGCCAGCCCAGCGCCACATGGCCCCTCGGGTCGTAACTCTTGAAGGTCACCGTCGCATTTCACCTCCCTGGGTTTCGTCATGACAACCCAGTCGGCAGTCCCCGACGTGCTTGGCGCCCGGCAATAGCCATGTGAGGATGATGTACTTGGACGACACGGGGAACAACTGTGTTGTCTCATCTCGTTTGTTTGCTATTATAGTTAGCTTCCTCGTCCCCGGCATCTTTTATTTACCTGTGTAATATCCATGAATGATTCATATTCGTCTTGAATTCCTTCATGTTTAACTCAGGCGGCCTGGAGCGACTTGCACTGTGCGTTGACGTGGTATTCAGGTGTGCCGTACACTAGGTCTTGGTGTAGACTAAGGCTGTAAGGCAAGAGGCAGACCCTCAAGGCACGAGGAGAATAGAGAATTGGTGTCCTTGTACATTTCATCTACAGGTCCGATAAACCCTCATAGCCCTGCATTGATCTCTCCAAGAATAATCCATTTAGACTGCCATGTGGGCCTCTTCAATAATTTACAGCAGAGTGCTGTGCTAGCTTCCGTCTGGATGCAACAAGGCACCCTGGAAACCTGGGAGCGAGGGACTGAGGGAGGTGAGGAGCAGGAGGAGGAGGAGGAGGAGAGAGAGAGGTGGATGAAGAGGACTGGAGGATAGACGGAAGGACGCGGGAGGAGGCTCTTTGTAAGAAGCGTCAACAGTTATCGATCGCATGTCTGCCATTGAGCTTGGTTCAAACATGTCAGCCCACCTTGTCGGATAAAGAAAGCTATGGTGACAAGCGTCAGCAAACAGTATTTGCCGAGTGTCGATTCAGTGCTGTCTTGAATTAGCTCCGTTTGTTGTCCATATTGTCCAATTACCTCCTCAAACAGCTTTCAAGAACCCAAATGGATTTGTCTACCCCAGTGTTAGATTCACCTCCTTGAAATGTAATTCCCAGATCCTATTAGGCTTTCAGCCTCGATCCATACATGAGGGTGAATCCAAATTCCTCAGTCCGACCTGGAAGAGTTGGAATTTCTGCTCCGTTTTTGGAGTTAGTTGACACTTCTGAGGGAACTCTCAGAGAGTTGTTGATAAAAGCTATGTTGCTACATAATTGCAGGCCATGGGGTCCCTTTGTTTTGTCGGCCATCTTGGAAACAAGCTTGTTTTCCTGCCTCAACTCAATCTGATTGGTTTAATGGTGCACCATTGTACCTATTAGCAAATGATCCCCTATCAGGGGGATTTCTGTTTAATTGAACGATTTCCCCCTCTTGTCGTACGTGGCTAAATCCAAACAGGAGTTATTGTTTGTCTAGAGCCATTGATTCTAGGATTCTAGTAATTGTGGTGCCTTTGCTTGATTAACAAACTTGTGTTTTGTCCAGAAACCGGTTCAATAGAGGCTCTTACTCCAAGTCCTCAGCTGGGCTGATTCTTGTTGAGAGGAATTTTAAATGAAAGGATGAAGGGAATGAATGGAATGAAGGAGAAAAGCAGGGATCTGCCTCTCTATCTCTCGAGCTCTCTCTCTTTCTGCGTCTCTCCTGTTTTCTCCTGTTTAAAGGAAAAGCTCGAGTCTCATGAAGAAAAGGCACCAAGGCTCATTAACTTGGATAACAGTGTTCAGCTAATGGTCAAACATCCAAGATGGCTGCCTCTTTTATCAAGGTGTGTGGGGGGGGGCAATCTGTCCACTGCTGGGAGATGGATGCGTCTCTGTAATTCATGGCATGCGAGGAATTGACCGGGTTGTTTTTCAGGAATTTCGTTATTCCGGAGATAGAGAGAATACAAAGGTGAGGTTCCCAGGTGTGGAGTTGGGGAGAGAGGAGGGAGAGCGGAGGGGAGAGAGGAGAGACAAAGATTGAAATAACAGAATCCACCACATACCCAGAAGGTTTCTAAACTCAGGGATTTGTCAAAAAGCACCCAGCACTTGAAGCACCCAGTATTGAAGCACGCTCCCTATAGCTAAATACGATGGGCTGAATATTTTTATGCTCTTACTTATTCCTAACCTAGCTTTCAAATATCCAGAAAAACGGTATGTAATGTCTTTGGTTTCTTTCTGGATAGAACTACATGGTTTCCTGCCACCCTCTTATTTCCATGTTAAGTTAATGAAGTTAAACCTGGCAGTGTTTTGTACTGCCTAAAAAAAACTGTTTATTTATGGTTGGTTGGTTGGTTAATTGCTGCTGCATGCCAGCTGACTCAAACCATAAACGATGCTTCAGAGGAACAAGTTCAACTTCTAGGTAATTTATTTCTGCTGTTGCTTTGTTGGGGCGAAAAGGATGTGACAAACGCGGGAGGTTGTTTATGACCCACCTTCCAGCTAAGTGCTGGGCGGGTGGTTTCCAAGAGGAAGTGGCCTCTGTTTAATTCATATCTTTCTGTCTACGTTGAGTTGTGGTAATGTAGTGGATTTAACCAAAGGGGAAGCTGGTTTTCTCTTCAAAGCTGTGTGTGTGGACGTGTGTGTCCGTGTGTGTGTGCAGGTGAGGGGGTCGGGGTGGTTGTGGGGATGCAAGACACTCTTTGGGATCCCCATATCGTCCCAACTTGCTGTTGTTGCTGTGTTGGTAATAGATATGGCCCCCTCCAAAATAAATCACATGGACCTTTGACAAAACCCAAATCAGACTGTCAATTTCTCGGCAGCAGCCCGTTCGTCATGTTGATTCATCTTTCCACAGAGATACGGTTTGTCAGCAGAGCGGAGGGGCGCCCAGGTGCTTTCATCCGAGTGTTTCGTGTTTCAGAAGAGGACGTTTCAGACGAGAGAGGAGGGCTCTTCAGGAAAGAGGAAGGCCTTGTGCGCCTCAGCAGTCGCCTGTGAACGCATGACTCGGCATGTGGGCTTAGCCACCACGTACAGGGAGAGCAGACTCTTCCACTCTGTACACCTTTGTGAAGTCAGCGGGTTGTACTTTTTAATTGAAAGGCGAAGACGACTTGCTCTCCGGCCAGGCGCATGCATATCATTTGTTATTCCTTTCTGAGAAATCTCTTTTCTTTGGCAATGTTTTTCTGCCCGTCTCTGTCTGTCTCTCTCCCCCTCGCTCCCCCTCCCCCTCGCTCTCTCTCGCTCTCTCTCTCTCTCCTCAACCCTCAGTGCACTCCTCCAGTCCGTTCCCTCGTCGATTCCCTTCCTCTCACTCTCCTTTCCGACTTTCTCTCCTCGTCTATTTGCATCTCCCTCTTGACTCTCCCCCTCGCCCGTCTCGCGTCTCCACTTGTCATCTCCCGAGCTACGCTTCAGAAGCTCTCGTCACTGATGTGTTCAATGGGGAAACGAGGTGAGAGAGAAACTAGGGTCAATACGTTCCGCTTTTTTTCCTTCTTTTTCTCTTCACATACGCTGTCACCGTTGAGTGACACGGGCATCTTGTTAAAGTTCAGACGAAGCCTCGAGCTCGAAGTTTGGAACTGAAGCTCAATAATTGTGTCCCACTTGCAGAACGTTTCGGGGAAGATGGGAGACCCGTAAAACTCGACTAGACTCTGGGTGTCGAGGGTCATGTGGCAAATGCAACCACAATTCAAACACATGCTCTCCACACAAGAATGCACAATGCAGAATTGTATTTCTTGACTGCGTCCTCCATTACTGGAGCTGCACTGTCTTTCTGCACGATGGTCAGTGGTTTATGCAGTACAGCAGTATGATACATCATCATATCGATACTGTCTATTACTGCCAAACCTGGTTTGAGGCAGTAGTCACCTGCTATGTATATTTCATGAGTGTCCTTGGTTTCCACCCTGAAAAGCACTTGCACCCTGCAGATTGAACCTCATGGTCCTTAAACGGTTAACTTTGTTTTTATCTTTTGTACCTGAAAGCGATTATCAACATCAGAGAGCCTGTTAAATATTTATCAGGCCCTGCTCTGGGCTTCTAATGCTTTCACATGAATAGCATGAAGGAATATAAGTGTGAAATGTTTGGCCTTCCTCTCTGTGTGTGTGTGTGTATGTGTGTGACTGTGTGTGTTGTTGTGTTTGTGTGTAGGCACATACTGTATATCTGCATACCAATAATGCATGCAATTCACACGGAAGAGGTGTGCTTGGGGGATTGGGCTTGCGCATGCATGTACCGTGCGCTTGTGTACACTGGTGAATGTGTGCGTGGAAATGTGTGTGTGTGTGTGTGTGTGGAAATGTGTGTCAGCATCCCCTTGCACTGTGGCCTGTATTTACAAGCATAATCATTATTCTTTGCCGTGCGCCTGAACCCAGGATTAAGCTGTACAGTATTAGCAAATTGATATGCAAGGCATCCTTCCATTTGCACCAATGAAAGGATTGAAAGGACTCGACTGAAACCCTGAAGGTTGGCCTGTCACAATTTTCAACGGCTATAGAAGCCGAAATAATTTTGGTCATCTTATTATTTTTTACATAGATACGTTTTGTGTGGCACATGGAAGTGTAGTTTTTGTGTTTTATTTAGAAGAAAATTAGGTTTTTCTATCTTCTCAATGTCATTTCCGCCAGGCACCATGAGACCTGAGTTGAAAAAGCTTTTGTCGTGACTATGTTCAAGATATTTTTTTTTAACCTAAGGTGTCATGCAGTGAAACATGATCATTATACTAGCTCTCCATGTGAATGGACATTTTTAATCTTTTTTGCCTTTGTCCAATTCTAGCCTATCATTACCATTCAAAACTAGCAGTGCCATTCAAATTCAGAGCAGGTTCATATTTGTTTTTCATGCTACGTCTGCTATGGAACTGAGAATGTTAAGATATCTAAGGGAGAAGTTTTTCCTTTGCCCCACTCTTGAAACCATTCAAGCAATAATCAGCATTTGAACTTTATTTATTTTGCGTTTTATGCAAATTCAACACAGACAAAAAACACATTCAAGTTCATGTGAGATACAGTACATTGTCTTCTTTTACACAAGCCGGCTCTTCTAACATTTAGGTTTTCATCTGCAATGAAGCTTGATTACATTCGCTTGGATTCAGCTTCGCAGAGACTTCTATCCAAAGCGACTTACAAACAGGGTGGTAATTATTCAAACTGTTACTCCTCTGACAAGGGAACCGTGCTACTCCAGAGTACAGCTGTTTCCTCTGTCATGTGCACGCTCTTGTGAAGGAAGTCGCCTCCCTCCTACTACGTATTATGACAGCATAATGGATCCCACAGTATATTGTGCCACAGGTATTATTTGTAGCCTGCTAGGCATCTACGTCACACTCCACCCCGTGTCATTCCCGCCTTTGACAAATTTGCCCTAATTTATGGTTTGTGTGGAGGAGTACGGAGGCCATCCATTCTGAAGCTGGCCTCTCCAAACTGTGTTCCCCCTGATCAGATGCAAGCCCATAGATCAAACATGCCTGTGTGGGCTTTAACTCTCCCTCTCTCTCTTCTTCTCCCTCCCTTTTCTGCTTCACTCTTGCTCGCTACCCAGATCTCTCTCTCTCTCTCTCTCTCTCTCTCTCTCTCTCTCTCTCTCTCTCTCTCTCTCTCTCTCTCTCTCTCTCTCTCGCGTTGAATGTTCCTACGTGGGCCACCAGTCTTCTCCTCCTCCTCCTCATCCCTACGACATGGCTCTGCCCCCTTCTGCCCCCATCCTCCCGCCCTCTGTCTTTGTCTAATGGCTGATAATGAGGAGGGCATTTCGGAAGAGCTGACACGTGCAAGTCCATCTCTCTAGTCAGACGCACCAGCCGTGCACACACACAGACACACACACAGGAGCACACTCACACACACACACACACACGCCTTCGGCGGCCTGGTCAGACTGTCCTTCAAAATATCAGGGATGACATTAATCTTTAAATGACTGTTGGTTCTTCTCAAGACTTTCAATCCATTAGAGGGATGTGTCTCGAGATGGAGATGGGTGGAGATAGGCCAGAGAGAGAGAGAGAGGGGGGGGGGGGGGAGGGAGGGAGGGATGGAGGAAGGGAGGGAGGGGTCCTTAGGAGCAGAATGGGAGTGGATAGGGAGAGATAGAAGTGGATGATGTCAATGATAATGGATGATGAGTCTGTAAGATAACAATGTATGCATAGAGAGAGCGAAACGGAGAGAGGGAGGGAGGGAGAGACAGGACCACAGCTACAGAGAAGTGGGCACTAAGAAAGGAATATGGGCCAGCATTCCTTCCTAAGCACACTCTCATCATCGACACACCCATCATACGCATGGGCCCGTAACTATCCCCCACTCAAGGTCAGAGCAGACTTGCGGTTCGCCTAGACCCCCCCCCCACGCACGCACACACACACAGAAGCACACACACCCACTCCGCAACTCCAGAACCCCCCCTCCCCCCCTCCATCCTTCCACGGTGAGATAAAGTGCCTCTGACATCATTACCCTTGTTGTGACAGGTCTCATGCGTGCCCCCTTGGAACCCTGCATCGGGCTGAGCAATGGGGCCGTCGGCGCGGGGCCAACGCGGGGCCCCGCAGGGCCCCGGGATGGGGGCCTTAGTTCCTAACAGATATGGACGCCGGGCCCAGACTCTGCCTCCTCCCTCCCTCCCTCCCTCCTGACCTGGGCGTAGAAGGGCGGGGGAGGGGAGGGGGGCGTATGACAGATCTTAACTGCATGCGATAGGTTTGTTACCCCCCCCGCCCCCACACACACACTTCGACCTGTGCAACGTCATCGAACCTGCGCTCGTTGCCGGCGGCAGAAAAAGCACGGAAAAGAACACGCCTGGAGACTGAATACAGAACTCTCTGACATCATTAGCATACTCCTGACCGGTCAAGATCAGGAGCGGATTTTGAAGCGAGGCAGACGCCAAAATAGATCACTATTCGCGCGGGTTAGACGATGGTACTTCATCCTCCCACGATAAAAAAGTGAATCACATGACACCAGATTATGGATGCCTCCTTCCTCCTATACGGTTCATAATCCCCTCGTACATTAGTCAATAATAATCCTTTGCGGCATTGTCCAGAGTGAGTGCCCCTACACGACGACACAACCCCATCTGCAGCCAGAGTCTCGTCAAACCTGTCTATATCTGCCAGCGATGCCTTTTAGACATCCACCACGCTGGCCTCATTGATTTGTGACTGTATGAATGTCCCACCTCTTAGAAAAAGCCTATTGACTTCCTTAGTGGTGGTGAGGGTGAAGAAAAAAAAAATGAAACTGCTTCTGGAAATGACGAACCTCTTCACTGAGTGAATGACGAAGCACTAAACTGCGCACCCCTTCTAATGTGTCTCTCAAATTTGTAATTAAAGGCCGATTGATAGACGGAATTGTGCCAGAGGAGACTTTTATGATGTGTAGGTGGTTGTTTTCAGGATCAGAGGCGTGGTTCAGTGGCCTTTCATGGTCTTGCCGAGTCTACAGTCCCCATTGTAGACGTTAGGTAAGAAGTAATCATGCAAAACATTAGGGGTCTGTCCAAGAAGATGTTGCCTGTGCACAGCTGCTGGAATAATGTTCCGGTATGACGAGTGGCTGGATGATTGGCAATCAAGTTCAGTTATTGCTTTTAGACAGTTATGTGGTAAAAAGAAAAAAGAAGATTATAGACCTTACTTAGGTTCTATAGTGTGTTAGTCTTGTGAGTTATGAGTTATGTATTGAAGCTTCTTAATGATTTCCTGCTGATCATTTTAGTTTGTCATAAAACTGCCAGATTGGGTTTATAGTTCCTCACAATATGGCTTTATAGTTCCTCACAATAGTTAAGTGGGGCTGTTATTTGGTTGTGACTGAGTGTAACGCAGAGATACAGCATACCATACCAGTCCCCACAACCGACACTGCTTGGAAACTGAACAACGCCTTTTTTCGTTGAAGCGTAGACAAAGTGTTGCTGTCTTTTCTCATTGGTCAATATCCCTCAGTTCCACAGGTGAGCCGAGAAAGAGGCGGAGGCCGCCCATTTTCTTTGCCACAGCTAGCCTCCAGTCCAGTTCATAGCGTGTGGTGTCTAGGTGTGTGTGTGTGTGTGTGTGCACACGTTCAAGACAAAGACTACCCATGCGCACGCAGCATTAATCATCCAGCTTGGTCTCCCGGCCTCATGGTGTGTGTGTTGAGGCCTGATGGATGGCTGGGTCTCGAGCTGCCCCGGGATACAGGAGTGTATCGACGAGCCCCTGTTCCCATGGGAACCCCACCTTCCCCCTCCCCCCGCCCCCATCCTTATTAACTCTCCTAACTCTGGGTTACACCCCCCCCCACCCCCCTCCCCCCCCTCCATCATCACCACCACAGATACCCACTTTGAAGAGGTGGGTTTTTATGTCCCTAATGCGTGTCTGGCCATTGAGTGTTTTCGATCCCCCCCACCCCCCCTTGTCTCGCATCCCTGCTGCATCATGATGGATGTGTGTCGCCCGCGGTGGGAGTGATGGAAGGGTGAAGGGGTTAGATGGAACTCCACCACCCTCCCCCACACATACCACCCCGCCCATGCCCAGTCGGTCTTTAATCACAGGCTGGGCCCCGGGAGAGCGCCGACGGGGTCCACGCTGGCTGTGTCGTGTTTAGGTTCAGCCCCGGGAGAAAGCCCAGAGTTTACCTTAGCTGTGATCACTAATGGTCTGCCCTACTTTCAGTTTGGCGTGGCCCAGCGACCGCTCCAACTCCTGCTACGGAAATGACTTACGAGAACTCGAAAAAGCCTCTCTTGTTTTCGCCATTTCCCAAGAAGAACACGTCGTGAATAATCCTCACAAGGTGCTTAAAAACCGACATCCCCGACAGCTCTCTCTCTCTCACTTCCGGAATGGCAGCTCCCCGGGTGTGACCTGCAGCTAACTGCCATGAAAAAACGACAGGACGCTGTCCTATTAAACAGTCCCCCGGCTCCTCCTCTCCCCCCTCGCCTTGCGGATCGCAGTGGGCCTTCGCCTTGGCTGATAAGCACATATTTTGTTGCACTTCGGTGCCTGAGGGCTCTCTGCGTGCTGTGTTCTTTGCCAGCGAGGGGAGGGTAGGGGAGAGGAGAATAGAGGAGGGAAGCAAAGCGAGGCCGGGGTTTGGTTTCTGGTGCGCCGAGCCCCCGGGTTGACCTTCCGTCAGATAGTTCCTCCCTCCTCCGACTCCTTGTTGTCTGATGATTAATAATTCAGAGACAGCATTAGCTCCCTCTGTTCTCCGACGAGGGAGCGAGCGAACGAGGCGAGAGTGTGAGAGGTAGAGAGGAGGGTCAGGGAGCAAGGGAAAGACGCCGACGATGAGGAAGAGGGTAAAGCGACGGAGATGGAGGAAGTGAGCGAGCGGGCGAGCGACCCGATGAATGATTGACTGAGCGAGAGGGTGAGCGAGCGACGGAGGAGAGGAACGCGGAGAGTCCCGGAAGAAAGAGCAAGGGGGGAGGCAAGCGCACGAGAAGAAAGGAGTACACTTCTGAAGGCCTGAGTCCTCACCCTCCTCTCCACCTCTTCTCTCTTGTCATTCCTTCCCTCGGCTTCTCAGAGGCTCTTTCCTGTCATTCAGGCAACCTTGGGTGGAAGGCAGCGGGGGGTTTTCTCTGTGATGCCAGTTGTCCCTGGCAAGCAATTAGAAGGAAGCGTTCTCCAGTGCTTTGATGAGCTGGAGAGGGGAATTCGGCAGGGGCTTCGATGGATCCGCCGCACACTCTTGGATCTCCCAAGGACGCGGTGCCTTTGGGAAAGGCGGAATGGAAGAGCGCGGCCGTGTCTTTGCGTGCGGGTTCGCCGTTTGTGACATCACCGCTCGTGCATTTACATTTAGCAGACGCTCTTATCCAGAGCGACTTACTGTAAGTACAGGGACATTTCCCCCGAGGCAACTAAGGTGAAGAGCCTTGCCCAAGGACACAACGTCATTTGGCACAGCCGAGAATCGAACCGGCAACCTTCTGATTACTAGCTCGATTCCCTAACCCCTCAGCCACCTGACTGATATGAGTCACACTGTGCACTGACCTCATCGCTTAGGTGTACAGTAGAGGGCATTCTGACAGATGGCGGTCTTGATATGCCGTGGCATGTTAATGTCTATGCCTCGGGCCGTTTCACTGAACAAAGACTGGGCAAGTCACCGTCCAAGCACTCTACACGCGACCTTGTGTTCTCCATGGACTAAGTATACCGTCTGGTCACGTGGAACAAGCAAACACAACCACGAGCACTGAGCTAGCAGCTGCTAGAGCCTTCTACAGGCTAATGACAATCGCTGACCTCACCACGCGCCGCTTTTCAGTGGGGTTTTTCGCCGCGTGGCCAAAACGGAAACGTTTAGCACGCACCCAAACAAAATACCTATCCTGCCTTAGGATAGGTTCTGAGCTGTTATCTAAGGAGCCACAGGCACGTTCAAGTGGCTCTCGGGTGACTTTTAGCATTTAGGGGAGCGCGTGAGGTGAAATTGCTCGTTCCTTTATTGATCTTTCCGCTTGTATCTGCGTCGACGGTTGAACCTCCGTGTTTCCTCATTTGATTGAAAAGGCAGCCACGGGGTTAGCAAAGGTCCGGAGAAGGGTCGGCGTCATCGCGATGAAGCTTTTATCAGCCGCCTCATTGGATGACGGAGCATATCTGAGCAGAAATGTCAGCTGAAGCAGGGACGTGGTCGTCCGGGAATGCAAATGCCAGGTGCTCACACAGTCAACCGACGGCACGGGAGGAGAGGGATTGTGCGCGGACGCCGTCACAAAACCGCGTCACACACACCCACAAGTACACACCCACACACACAAACACGCTCATAAATGTGCCTCTCAAACGCACATTTACACGAACCATCAAACACCCCTTGTCTCTCAAGGTCACATTGTTCCATCTCCAAATAACACGATAAAAACCAGGCAGGACCCCAGCGATGTGGTGGGTTCTAATGTGGGGAAGCATATTGGCCAGGGTGGCCACAACACTGTTATCTACTTATTTACATCTGGGCTTTTTAATGAAAGACAGCGTCGGCAGCCCTATTCATAATATTGAGACAAATGGTCGTGTGGCCGTGAAAGCCACTACACTGATTAACGTGCCCGAGATGGTTTTTTATGTGTTGCTGGTTGATGTATGACATCTTTTTAAGGCACGGTCGAATGCAATCACAAGCTCTTTCATTGCACTGGGCCATAGACCGCCACAGATTGCCTACTCGTTCCCAGGGGAGGCGATTCTTCCGAATATATTGACTGTTGGACAGTGAGTGCTTGCGTGTGTGTCTGCCTGTGTATATGCCTGTGTGTGTGGGTACTAATGGAAAGAGAGCCGCCCAGAGGGCAAAGGTCACACGTCTTGTAAAAGCGAGACAGGAAATGTCATTTTCCCGACATAGTTCTCAGTCATATCTCTCCCGCCACCGACCCGGACGTTGGAACCAGCAGAACAGACTCCTCACATCTCACCTGCCACGTTCACTGTTTCCAACCGAAGCTCTTTCTCATTCCTTATAGGAGACTCGGATCACAAGCTACTAAAACATGTTTTACAGTCCCGCTCTCCGTAACCTCGGCCGCCGCCGTTCTGGATACTATCTTGCCTCACTCACCTCACTTCCAACTTCCCGTTAGCCAGTGAGCCTTTTGAGTCGCGGAATAAACGAAGGCCGCTCCTTTAAAGAGAAGTTTGGCCGGAGGAGAAAAAAAAATATATATAAATATATTTTTAATATATTATTATATATATTATATATATAATATATATAAATATATATATTATATAATAAGAGGCTGGAAGTTTTCCCCCAGTCCTGATTCCTTGGCAGGAAAGTGCTGCGGGTTCTGAATGCGACCTGGTCTATTGAATTGGGGGTGGAATGGCAGAGGTAGGTTAAGCCCGATGGTTGCCATCGTGGCTTTCTAGAATCTTCCCTGTGGCTGTCCTTCTCATGGCCTGCTGCTACCCTGCCAGCACGGTACTTCCTGCCCTCTCTCTGCCATGAAAGAGCCTCTCTCCACCCGGTCTGCCTCAGCACAGCAGTGGGAGCCGTGTGGGGGGGCGCTGCTGTGTACACACACACACACACACACGTGTGCGTGCGTGCGGGGACACCTCTCATACAGGCACGCGCTCATGCGGGGTGCCTAAGCGCACGGCCATTCACACACAAACGCTCGCTGGCTGTCGCGCGTGCGGCGGCTCGAATGGCTGTCATTATCGAACACTTCTGATGTTTCTTCTGGAACTTCGTGTTCGATGGAGGCGGAGTGAAGCCTCAAATCTCCCACTGTTGACAGTTGAATTGGTTATATTAGGGGTAAGAGGTAATGGAGTTAGCCCCATGAGGAAATTGAGCATTTTTACCTCTCCTGGTAAGGTTAGGATGTTTCGTGTGTCTGTGCCCATTAATGGCATCCGCTAAATAGTCCGATGATCTGAGCCTTCCAGAAGTGACAGAAACCTCACTTGGGCTGTGATTTCTGGTGGCTTCTCAATCGATATCGGCATACAAGCACATCAGAGGCTTTTAGGGCACATCCATTACTCCTTTCCCTGGAGGGGTGGTAACAGACACAGGGGTCATACCACTCCACCACGCACCTCCTTCACAGGCCGGCGTTAGAACACACAAGGCTGTATTTAGCGGGGGGGGGGGGGGGGGGGGGGGGGGCGTGAAAGCCTCGACCCCGGCATCCTCGCACCATGTCGCCAGTTGGCCTCCGTCAGACGAGAGACAACAACGGGGTCCCGCCCTTTTAAAGCCCTGTCTCATCCACCCCTGAGGGAGAGCAACAAAAAACCTCCCCTCAACCCGGCCCCTTCCTCAGCGGCTCCCCCCACAATCACCGCCCCCCCCCCCTCCCCGGGGGTGGATAATAACGGTATAATCCTCTTATCTGGGTCTTGTTGCTGCCCTGACCCACCGAACACCCCCCCCCCCCCACACACCCACCCCCCCTCCTTCCCACTGTGCTCAGTGGCGCCTCCCTCCAGGGGTTTCTCAGTTGGGTTCTGGAAAAGGTGTCCAATCCCCCCCCCCCCCCCCCCCCCCCCCCCCCCCCTCCTGGTGAGGCAGGCTATTTCTGTCACCGCCCTCCTCCGAGGATAGAGGCAGGCCCTGCTAGAGATGGCCTCTCGTCGCAACCTTGGAGGATAGGATAGTGTAACACAAAGCAGCGGGGGTGTGGATGATGGTGATGGGGGGGGATCAGGCTGGCGCTAACAATAGCCGCGATGCTATCGCTACTCTACATCCGCATGGCAGCTCCTGCTGCTGTAGCCCGACGGGTCCGTAGCTAGTGGACAAGCTATGTCCGTACCCCAAGCATGTGGCCCCCTTAGTTACCCGTGAATAAAACATGGCATGCGGATGCAACCGCAAACTCATCGATGCCGGCCTGTCCGCATGAATAATCCGTGAAAGCCACGTCATCGTCGACATGCCATCGAGGCCTGCGTGGTTCGAGAACACCTCGCAGCTTCCGGAGGAAGCCCCCCCCCTCCCCCTCGCCCAGGCACCCCACCCAGACGCCCCCCCCCGTCCCCCCAACCTTTCGCTAACGTGTGTTTACATGACCTTGCCGTGATGACGGGTTGCGAGGGGGGGAAAAAAACCCAGCCGTGGTGTGATGAAGAGTTGTGGCTGCCGGGGAGAAACAGCCACCCTGACGATGCCGTGCTCAACACCGTCGGCTGCCTCTCTCTAAGGGCCCACGTCGCGGCGCGTGATATGCAGCAGGCCCTGACAGGTGATAACCAGTCCTGTTGGGTGGAGGATACACACAGCCTCAGCCGGAGGGCCCCGTCAAACTGCTCGTCGTCTCTTCCCTGTTCGTCTCGCATGTCTTTGACCCACATACAGCATATACACCCTTAAAATATATATCTTGTGCGTTGATGGCGTGTACGATTTTCCTACCTGTAAGAGGTGCATTTGTTTTATTCATATTGAGATTTAGAAATTCCGTTTTGCCCTCTATTGGGCTCTGTAAAGTACACCCGTATCATTGACATCATTTATATACATATACAATTGAAATCCTACCATATCTACACTACTCTAGGGCTTATGGATTAGTGGCTGTTTCCAGACGAGACTCCAATCTCCCACAGTTTATACTACGTGTCCCACAATGCCTTACACATCTTGTGCTTAACTGTGAGTTGATACAGTCTGCATAAAATCATCCAAAACTGCCAGACACGGTATTGGATGTGGGAAATTGGAGTGAAGGCCATTTATCAATGGCATCCTCAGAATTTGTTCAAGTCACATTTTGTACAATTGCACCAGTGCCGGGTAGTCGGGAGCACTGAATGAATATTTGTACGTCATTATATCGGGTTCCTGCGTTGCTATTTATGGTAGGGGACAAACACAAATCCAGTGAACCTTGATTTTACAAACGGGGAGGGTTGGTTAACACAGAATGTTCCCTTTTGTTCGTGTTTGAAGACCTGCTATTGAATTTGTAGATAATCTGGCAGGGATGAAAAGCTGTCTGATCATAAGGCTATTAGCTGCATCCCTGCCAGTCTTTAAAGTGGTTTTTGCCTAGCCTTGTCGGTGCTCCTTAAGTGCATTCAGATTAAATGCCGAGAGATACACATCTTTAAATAGAGTCGTGGGCGTGAGCGAGAAAGGAAAAAAAAAGAAAGAAAGAAAAAAAAAACTCTGCCATAAAAACAAGTTGATGTTTGATGTTTGCGTTTTACTCACTCCTTCAAGAGAGGCCTTGATGAGATTCCAGGATCGATAAATCCCAAGGGACTCGGCGAGATCAAAAAGAGGGCCGCCCGCTCCGAGTTTCCCCCTCGCTCGCTTCCTGGGGTTCGCCCCGCGTTGGTCTGGGTGTGTTTCGACGTGCGCCGTCCCTCTGGAGCGTACCACTGTTCGCCAGCGGACACGCGCTTGCGTTTTTACTGTGCCCAGAGGCCTTTTTCGAAAACATAATGATTACTCTTAAAGAAGAGCACCTCGTGGGGACGGGCAGAGTGAGGCTGCGGTTGGAAAATGATGTTCCCCACACAATTAAGCCTCCATAAAGAGGTGGCGTGTGTTTCCCCCTCACGGCACAGGCCGTGCCATTTTGGATGGGTGGAGAAGAGCAGAATGGAGGATTTTTGTTCCCAAGCTCGGGTGCTTTGGGCCCAACACGGATAAATATGATTTCCAATCAAAGACTCTCTGCTCATGTCATACTCCATACTTTGTGTAATACTTCACAAATTAGCTACGCTGACATTGGACGACGGCTTGTATACATCCGATGGTTGCCCTTGACGTTGACACGTCCTGGGATTGTTTTCTGTCTTTGGCGAGCTCCAATCACACGATTAGATGCGTCAGTATTCAGTGGACAGATGGGAGAGTTTATTCCTCCTATGTGTTTTATTGATGTGTTTATTCCACTCAGATTAAGGCCGGATATCTCCTTCTCTCCTTTCCTGAACATCTTTGGATCGGTCCTTGTAACCATGTGGGAGGGGTGGGGAGGGGGGGGTGAGCTTAGAAAAAAGACTGTACAGCATTTTTTTTTTCTTTCAAATTTGATCCCCTTTTATATTAACATTGCCCTGTGAAAGCTAATTTCCTCCGGTTTGGGGGCAATCGGCTCATCACTTCTCTAAGCCCCCAGTGAGAAGCCGGATTGCCCTTAATGGGGGCTGATGCCCTGATGCCAGAGTCCAGACAAGGGGCTCAGAGATTTGCTGTCGAGAATGCTGGTGGGGGCAAGAAGCAGGCAGGGTGTCCTACAGACTAAGGCTGGGCCGAGCCAGGGTTGGGCACAGTACGTAAAGTTCTGGCTTGCTGAGAGTGTATTTTAGGATTTAGGTGGGCTCGTGTGCGGGGATTTTGGGTTGGGGGAAACATGAACTGGACTTGCTCCAGGACTAAGAATTGAGGACTTAACGATGTACTCTACGTGAATGGGAGGGTGGATCAAATGTGTTGTTTGAGGTTGCCCAAATAGTTTAGATAGTGACTGCCAAACAATGCAGTACAAGATGTCTTCGTTCAGGTCGACATTTTGAAACCTACGGACGCCTGGTCCCTCTACCGAACGAAGGAGCTTGGGCCCGACGTGGCTCACGGCAAGCACCGGCGATAACCTCTGAAGAGCTCATCTGAACAACAGTGAGACGTTTGCTGGAGAGAAATCTTGCTTGAAAGCTCTTGGGGCCAACTGGGAGCGTCTAAATCCCCTCGCCTCCCAGCCCTTTGGAAAGAAAACTCCAAAAGGGTGTGGAAACTGCATCTCCTTGCCAACCCTCCCAACACACACACACACACACACTCCCATGCGTTTTGGATCCGGTTGACGAGGCCACCGGCACTGCCTCTGGTGTTTCAAGTCTGATTAAGCTTCTGATTCGGTTAATCCAGCTATGCTTCCGCCGCGAAAACAATGAAGCAAAACACATCCCCTCAGGAAATCTGAAAACACCAGAGGACTGCTACCACGACTCCAGCTAGCCCCCTCCCTCATTATCTCTCCAGCTGACGTCAGGAGAGAGGGGCGTGACCTCGCACGCCCACACCTGGGAGGTGTATTGTGGGAGTTGAATGCCGAAAAGGATAGCCGCTAATGGCGTTTTTTTTTTTTCTCTCTCTTCGCTCCCCAACCCTAATTGATTCTGGAAGAGCGTTTTCCTCCAGAATGTGGTCACTGTTCAAAGGCAAAGACCACAGCTAATAAAATGTAGGTTGGGGAAACATTATTTCTTGTTGGCCAAAGCAACAATAGAATGCATTTCCTGATTTATCGCGGGAGTGCAAGGGATGAATAGACGCAGTTAATGAAGGTCAAACGACAAAACACTCCTCCTCGGGTTCATTGTGAGGTGGAGTCTATTAAACCGCATCCTCCTGATCTCATTTATTTAGCGGGCTGTTTAATGAACGGAAGACATTTACTCCACACTGTGTGTCTGTTCTTTCGGATTATGTTTTTGTAATGAGTTTCTACCTAATTAACTTTTTTTCATCCCACAGAAAACCAGTAAATAGACTGCATTGATGGAGTGTGAGCAAACTTCAGAGACAATTTTGTACACTAATTAAAGCTTTATTGAATGTTAATAAGCAGGTGTTATACATCGTAGGTAACTTGCCGCTTCTGACTGCCTGACATTGCATCATTTGGTTTTTAAGAACAAATTATTCAGTGAAGAATTGTGGGTCAGCTTGTATGTATGCTTTAGCTGAAGCAACATCCATTTTGATGGCTCCAACACCCGATTTGATGTTCAGAGGAGCGTTGAACAATGAAAAGATTGTTTGTTTCGTGTTCCAGCTTCTACCCAAACTAAACATCCTCAGCTTTGTAGTGACCTATCGCCTCCATTTTTACAATTCATTCCTACCTCTCCTAACACCAGCCTCCCAGTGAAGTCGAGCATTTAAAACACTGATCACTCTTCTCTCAGGAGAGATATTTAAATCCATCATGTCTTCCAGGCACAACAAGAAACGAGTACAATTAACCGAGGACCTAACCCATCTCCATCTGAATGACGGGCCCCGCGGTGAAACTTTATGGAAAAACGCGACTGGCATTTCAAGAAGTGGAGGCGTCGGAATGGGGTTTAAAAATAAAACGGGCTCATAGATCAATTACACCTGGAGGAAACTCTTGCATCTTCCCCCTGGGCAGACTACTCGCCAGGCACAGGGCGACCAGCGCCATTACTCAAAAGGATGATGTGACACAGCGCTGATTAAATATTGCGCCTCTCAACCACACTGTTTCAAGTTACGCTGGGCACCTTGGTAAATGGGCCTACATTTTTAATTTGCTCAAGAACGGAGATCACATCTTAGGAGGATATCATAGCTGTAATTTATTTAAGAAGAACCCCGCGGAGAGGAAGTTATTTTAGAGACAGGAAGAAAGGTACCGGTGCATTGTTTTTGTTCACCACAGGGGGATGTGTTTGATGTTATTAAGTAGCCAGCGACCTTGTCCCTGAAAGGTTTCCCATTGTGTACATCGTATTTATGTTCTAAGACCTGCTAGACGGTATTTGCTTCTACTACTACAATTTGGGATTCAAATCCACGTACATTTAGCAAGAAAAAGGTCACTTTTACCATAAAACCTATATACTATCATCATCAGAATCCGAACCCGAATACATTTTCATCGTCAAGTAAGTGTACAAAAACAAAGAATTTACTTTGTGTACACTTACTTGGCGATTAAAGGTCACTTTTACCATAACACCTGGGTACTATCATCATACCTTGACACAGACAGGAACCCAGCTCAACTCATCCTCTTCATCTCTGAAAACAGTACAGTATCGTTCCTTCACTTCCAAGCGCAGAGCTTAAACTTTCTCGATCAACTTCACGTCCCACATCAAGGCGTTCCTATTGTCGACTTAATCAAGTCGGCGCCAGTTAGCACTGATAAGGGTCTGGGGTTTTTCCGTGCGTGGAAGGGAACTTTATTTACCGAGCAGTGGCACGCACGCAATGATCAGCAGTCATTTATTAAATTTGCCATCAAAGCTGCCACTTACCCACAGTGGGGAGGCCAGTGGAGGGTGGTGGTGCGCTATCATGCAGCTCATCCTTAATGAGAGCGGATTAAAGGGGATGATCCAGGCTTTACGAACCCCTGGTCCAGGGCTGGGGAGGTCAAAGTCAGTCCGGAATTCCATGCCGCAAATCCGTACACCAGTAGATAATAGTAATAATAAACTAAATGACTCGTACTCTGGCTCCAGCCCCTCCCCTTCCCACACCCCCCTGCCAATCGGCATGCGGCAAATCCGCCCCCCCCGCCACCCTCTATCCCGTCTACCCCCCGATGAGCATAAGCACCGATTATATTTCTACGCTTATTTATTCATTCATTTAATTATTTACAAGCCGTTGCGTGTGAGGAGATCAACAAAAAAAAACATGTCTCCGACCCAGTGGATTTCCCTGCAAAGTATTAACATTTGGAATTCCTTTCTAAATAATCTTAACTTCATATTAGTGGTGGTCTGTTTCATTGTGTAGGCCAACTGAAAGGTTCATCTTAGAATATGTATCCCTAAATTCCCAAGATTGAATTCATGGTTAAATATACTGTTGTAAATAGCAAATCATGGACTTTTCTTTCACTAAACCATAAAATTCTCACATGCTTTCACATCTGGGGGATACATTGTCCAGCCAAAAATTACAGTATTTTTCTTTCACCAGAGCTGGGGTGGACATTTATATGACAGAGACCGTCTTCAACTATAATATACCAATGACTTATGTTCCAATTGCCGCTGTTGACCAAGTTTACAATCGTATTTTTCCGTCCCTCTCTCTCCAATTTGATGAGTGCCATCTCTTTTCCCAAACAACGAATCTGGAGATTTACGGCATAACATAAAGATGTGATAGTGATATCTTAGCTTTCCTCAGAGAAATATGGGCCGTCGTCTTTACAGTCAAAGCCGACGAGTTGCAACTGGCCGTACAGCTTATAAAATGTGAGAACGTCTGAGAGCGGTACAGAACAGTCTGAGCATTCGTTGTTGGAGATGATTTATAGTAATTAATCCAGCGTCCAGTTCCCGCTAGCCAGGACACATCTGTGACCAAAGGCGGTGTTCCAATCCAATGTCACCATCGCCCCACTGAAGGGCATCAGAGATTTACTCTCTGGGCTAGCACACTAACCACCCTAGCATTGTGTGAGTGTGTGGGGGTGGGGTGGGGGGGTGGGGGGTGGCCCAGGAGGTGCGAGAGAGAGGAGGAAGGCCTATTTGATCATTCAGGATGTATCATCAGCCTTAACACAAGCTCTTACAATAACGTTATTTATGGCGATATTAATATTAATATCGACATCGACGGTGTCAGATTTAATGATTTAGCGAGTGAGTGCTGGATCTTTAGCGGGGGCAGGTGTACTAATTGAATATCACCCCCCCCCCCCCCACCACCACCACCACCACCACCATATCCCACACACACGCACACCAGCTCCACCCGCTCCACAGCTAGCGGCTCCAACCTAACCCAGGAGAGACATGCAGGAGAGACAGGAGGGAGGGAAGGAGGGATGGTGGGGGGGGTGGCAACACTGCCAGAGAGAACCCAGCGGTAATTAGAATTCGGCTTCGCTGAGAGCCAGCTAATATAATGGGCGCTGCCGCACTTATCTGGGCAAAACAGGCCACCTTAATGAAACTTGAGTCAGAGAGGAAGCCACTGCAGGAGCGGCTTGTCTGGGGAGCCGCGCACAGGGAGGAGGGTAGGGATGACTAAGGCGCCGGGATTGAACCGACTCCTGTTTTTAATCTGATGGTTTTGAATGGTATTTATTTATTTTCCTACTGGGGTAGGTAGAAGTAGGGCACTGTCTTTGAGGAGAAAAAGGAACTCTGTTCTCGCCGTTGCTCGAGAGAACATGAGAGAACATTGCATCCAAACACGCCAAGACATGTCACGTGCGACACTGTTCATGCTCATCAGGTGTGGACAGTAGAATTTACCGTTCTTTTTTCGGCTGACACAACATTGCATTATATATACAAAGCTCCCACAATTCCAGTTCATTCCATTGTTTCTTCTGTGACATGAGTTCAAATTTACAGTTGCATTCTTTTGAAATATATTTGCCTTTTGCTGTCCATGCAGCAAATTAGCTGGCTTTCGTTGTTCAAGGCCTGAACTTCACTGACAAAAAAAAAAACCCAGACTTAATTAATTCTCGTCTGAAACGTTGCTTTTCATTCAGTCAAAGGCCTTGGCTGAATCCCAAATGTTCTCTGAATGTCATTGGACTGCTTTCTGAGAAAGATGGGCACATTCACATTTAGATAGAATGTTTTGTTTACAATACTTCTTTATACAAACTAAACAAAACCATACTTACATTCTACTGTGTACCTCAGATTCAAGTACTGCCTCATTATCTCACAGATCTGACTTGTTCACAGTATCTCTGCTACTAAGGCTGTGAAAATAAAGCAGTGTGTAACTATATTTGTCTGTGAATGTGTCTACCTTGTATAATGGATTCATGTGTGCGTTTCATTCTAACTTGTGGAAAGAAAAATGGCGGTGAGGAGAGGAGAGAGGGGGGATGAGTTACTGACCTTCCCCTCGGGCAGACAATGGATGACTGCCAAGAGCAGAGATCCACTATCTGTCAAATATATTAGAGGAGCTTAGGTGAGCTTTTTCTCTCTCTCTCTCTCTCTCTCTCTCTCTCTCTCTCTCTCTCTCTCTCTCTCTCTCTCTCTCTCTCTCTCTCTCTCTCTCTCTCTCTCTCTCTCTCTCTCTCTCTCTCTCTCTCTGTGTCTTTGTTTCTGTCTATCTCTTGTGCTGTGGTGGAGGACCAGTTTTAATTGCTTTGGCGGCACAAAAATTGGGTCATGCCCTCAAAACATCGGGGGACAAGGTATAGGAGGATGGGGGTTCACACAAGGTGAAAAGACATGATGAGACGCCGGGTGTCACAGGTTTCCATGGCAATGTCTTTATCGAGTAAAAAGGTGCGAAAAAGGGCCAGCTCTTCATTTAGCAACCCACTTTGCCGAGATTTTTTATTCCTTTTTTTTAAATCTGTAAATAAAAAGAAAGATGATGTATACTGGAATGTCAAACACAAACAGACAGTGGCATTTTCAAAAGTCTTATTTCCTAAGCTGTTTGTTAAAGGGATTCTTGTTTAGCAATCATGACTCCTGTTGACATTTGTAGATATGAGTTTGTCACTATATTATCCCATGGTTATGTTTATGCTAAACATCAATTTCCTTTTGACCAAGGGCCATCACATTACAGGTTGGAAAAAAACGATGTTTAAAGGAAAGAGACTTTTTCACTGCGAATATGTGTTCATCCTTTTTCCACCGCCTCCCGATTTACAATGCACCATGATGCTTGGCCATCTGGCTCAGCGGTGACTAAACTTCATGCCAATATGTTGCAGGGTCATGAGAAAACAAACCGGAGCTGCTTTCCACATGAGTGCAACGGTGGCCTCGCCCTCCTTTTGTACGAAAACATGTTTACCCATCACCACCCCAATGACAGCTAGCACTTCTGAATGCCCCTGTTTGACAAGGCCAGCCTCAAAGCTGCCAGGTAGCCGTTTCAGGTTAGCTTTCCATGGAGTCACTTAGCCTGTTAGCCTGCTAGCCTGCTAGCCTGTTAACCTGCATGCTAACTAGCCCATGCTATGCTACCTTCAGGCTGATTAATGGTGAAGCTTCCCGCCAAGGGAGTGTCTCATGGCGACGGGGGGAGCGGTAGTGCAACAGCGTGTGTGCGGAGAATAAATGCTGTACATTAAACAAATTCCCTGCGTGCCCATCTTGGCAGCGGATTGTCTACAAAGGGGGAGGGGTGTGTGTGTCGTGAGGGGGGATCGAAGGGGAGGGGGCGCTGCAGCCCACAACCTTCAACCCCCTGTCGACACACAGTCCTAAATAAACTCGAAAGTACAGCAAACACGTATACACTTTGACCCGCGCACGCAATCTCTCATCACACACACAGAAAAAATACGGACACACGCGCACCATCCGTCTCCGTGTGCACCCCCGCCCTGCAGCAGCTCCACTTGGGACTCGACACAGCCCCTTTTAGCTGCTCTGATTGGCCGGGGCTGGGATTCAAACGCCCTGTCAGGATGAGGAATCATCCTGAGCCTGCTGTCTGTAGGGGAGTCAGATGGCTGAGCGGTGAGGGGGTTGGGCTAGTAATCAGAAGGTTGCCGGATCGATTCCCCGCCGTGCCACATGATGTTGTGTCCTTGGGCAAGGCACTTCACCCTACTTGCCTCGGGGGGAATGTCCCTGTACTTACTGTAAGTCGCTCTGGATAAGAGCGTCTGCTAAATGACTAAATGTAAATGTAATGTAAATGTCTGGTTGTCGGGGGTAACAACGCCCCCAGAGGAAGCCCGGGGCTCTCCCAGGGGCGAGGAGCAGAGATGAGGGAACAGAGGGAGGAGAGGACGACGAGGAGAAGGACGAGGCTGGGAGAGAGCTGAAATTGTAGGCGGTTTGAAGGGAGTTTAAAGACAGATAGTGAGATAGGGGATGAAACGACATTCTGCCCTCTGATGCTGGCAATTCAACAGGAAAGACAACACGTTGAGAGGGCCCCCCTGGAGGGTGGGGGGGGAAATGGTTGAGGTGTTCGGGTTGAGAGTCGTCCTCCGTAATGATGTTTTTCATCGTAATATCGAGAGATCCAGAAATCTGGTAATGATGAGATTGTTTGACCTGTTTAACCCCCCTCACATCTACCCCTCCTATGGGTCAAACAGCCAAACTTGCTACCTATGGCTCCAGAGTAACCAAGACTGAATATTGAGTGCAGAAACATGCATGTGCACGCACACACGTGCTCTAGCTAGCTCTCTCTCTCTCTTCTCTCTTTCTCTGTCTTCCACAAACACACACATGCCTCCAGAAATTCTCAAGCCAGGCTCATTATAGATGTGAAGGAGAAAATGATCAAAAAAAACAAGTGGGATTTCATGCAGATTCGAGCTCCAATGTTCTCCTGCAATCAGTAGGTGTCCTCTTGGCCCCGAGACTCGGTGGTATGGTCATGAAGGGCAGAGCGCATAGAAAGATAGAAAGAAAGAAAGAAAGAAAGAAAGAAAGAAAGAAAGAAAAAGAGAAAGAAAGACAGAGTGAGGAGGAGAGCGGGAGAGGAATAACATCATCTCGTGTTTGGTCCTCCACTCAAGGAGAGCGGTTCATCTCGCAGTCCCTTTCATTAACGTTTCTCTTTCATTTCTTTCCCCTCTCCGTCCGAAGGTACGCCCGAGCAGGAAGAGGAAGACCAAGCGCCGGAGACAACTGACGATATGAAGCTAAAGGGATTTTGAAAACAACAGAGCGGTAAGTGGTCGCTAAACTTTGCACGAGATTTCTCCACCATCACGACTGGAGATAGATCGTTAGTGTTGTCCTTGAAGGCTCTCTAGCCCATATTGAAAATATGAATCCTTTTTTGCTCAATGCTAGCTACTCCACTGGTATATCAAGGTGGAAGCATTACTGTGAAGCTACGACAATAACTACCTCAAGCACAACATTCCCCATTTATGTAGTTATACAGCTACAGTACATATACAGTATCTACATTTGCATGCTTCTGTACAATAAAATGTACGATTACATTTTAAGCTATGTTTAACACAGGTTTTCATTGTATTACATTATTAGGTCCCCCTGGTCCTTGGGACCCACTGTCCTGATGTTTCCCCGCTCCAACGCACCTGATTCGAATAAATGGGCTGTTATCAATCTTAGCAGAAGCCAGATAACGACCATGAATTCGAATCAGGTGTGTTGGAACAGCGAAAACATGCAGGGCAGTGGGTCCCAAGGACCAGGGTTGAGAAACACTGAGCTAAAAGCACAACCTCAACTAGGTACCATTGATTTCCTTGCCAAGCTGTGATAGGATCTGGCAACACTCTGGTCTGTGTGTCTTCTGTCGGCCAGGCCTATCAATCAATATTGACAGCTGACGCCAGCTGAAAGAAAGCCGTCATCATCTACTTGTCAGATCAGGTTAAAAATGAAGCCTGTTTACCTCATCAGCATTCAATCTTACACTCCCACAGTTCCAAAACGTTGGGTAGTGTTAAGGTTAGAGAAGGGTAAAAACTCTCCACCCAGTCAATACTTCATCTGTTTTGAGTTGTCTTTCGAGGTGGATCCTTCCATTTTGTTGCAACACCGACCGCACGCACGCACGCAAACGGAACCGCTTGACATGCCTTTGGTACGTCTGTTCTTTACGAGAGGTTTCCGGAAAGAGATGCAATCCTGCTGACAGGTGGGGAGACCAGAGGCAGGAGCGTGAGCACACGCAGCCTTCCGTACGCAAAAGCGACAGCCTGCTCTCCGGTGCAGCCTTCAGGGCGGATATGAAGCAAACAGTTGCGCTCAGCATATTGAGGGAGATGACACTATGGGCACTCAATGACCTGCTTCAGTTGACTGTGAAAGTGGAGAATCGAGGACTGGCGCATCTGGACCCCCTAGAGCAGGATTGCACAGAGCAGAGACAGGAAGCAGAGGGGGCCTGTCACACCATCAGTGGCGATTTGGCTGTTTTAATTGCATGCGTGTAACGAAGGATTTGTTTTTTTTTGCGGGCTTTATCCAGATATTTTATCACTGTTAGCTGGTGTGTACTTTAGTCGTTTTTGGCTTTCTGTAGCCCTTCCCCCGTGTGTGTGTGTGTGTGTGGTACTTGGGGGGGGGGGAGATAAAGTGCTCGACTGGATGATTCCCTCAGGAGATGGAACACCTGGTTGAGCAATGATCTAGCCTCGCTACAGCTAGGTTGGCTTTATTCGGGATGGAGCAAGCCTTAGTTATAAGGCCTCTACCATGTTAGCGAGGCAATTAAGCAAAGCTTTATAAGTCTTTACAGCTAGCGTTGGAGGCATTTTAGTGAGCTAGGCACTAGCATGGCCTGTGGGGCCTGACAGGGCTGGTTAATGTGCCTGCGAGTGCTGCCCTGTGTGCTATGGGCCATGCACTTTGCTGCGCTAGCTCACGGTACCCTTTCCCAGTAATACACATCATAAAAAGAGCTGCGATGAATTAGCATTATTCAATTATAAACGCTCCAATTATTTACGGCTGTATTTAAAGAAATGTAAATGAAGCTCAAGTCTTGAGGTAATGAATTTGATTACCACCGGCGTATATCATTTCATGGTGTTTTAGAATCAAAGGCGTTTTTTTGGGTATGTATCTGTCATGGAAGTTGGTTCAGCAATATGTTGCGTTCTGAAGTTCTTTTTTTTGTGTGTAAATTATGTTCAGGTCTTCGGGGTGTATGACTCAAATTTGTTTTGTTTGGCATTTTCTGGCTTGTAAGTCTTGTATTCCCAGTTTGGATCCCTGCCAAAGATTCATTCTTAATGGTGATATAGTTCCAGTCAAGCGTCAACTTTGATAACCAGTCAAATTAAAACACCACAACCGGTAATTTCACAGCCCCTGAAACCAACAACCCCCCAAAATGACTTTTGTCTCAGAAGTTGTTTCTTAAGTCAGAAGCCCACCCCTCCATTTTGAGGGAGGTGACTGACAAAACATCGATAAAAGGCTGGTTTGGAGATGCTATCTTGCCTCTATTAATACGCCCAGTGCACTATGGCCTGAGGGCCATGCCTAATCCTGAGCAGGCCAGAGAGAATGTTCCGGCCCCGGCTTGCCAGCCTCACTTAGAACCTGGTTGAGAGCACAGTGCTGTGTGGGCAAATCCTTTCTCTCCTGTGCTGGGCACAGCATAAACATCACCCAGAGAAGCCATGTAGACAGACAGGCCGGCAGTCCGGCCTACGGGCACGGATGGGTTAAATTTGGCTTCTCTTTCCATTGACTCTCATCGACTGTTTGCTGTGAATGTGTTATGGTGTTGCGTGTAGGTGGATAATCATTTTTCGTCGTAGGGTGTCTACTCCAGTGAAGTGTGTGAGTGAAGGAGTCGTTGAGTGTTTGTGTTCAAACCAAACAATCGCTCGCACGCTCGCACACACGTACGCCTCTTCTGTTCGTGGGGGGGTGAGGGGAGAATGCCCCCTGGAATGGCTCTCTGTCAGTGGCAGAGCTGTATTTGCTCTGCACTGTGGCGGTACTTTGACCTCTCGAACCCTCCCCTGTGTAAACAGAGCACTGCTGTGCCCTCTTTCGCTGTCCGCCCCACCATATAAGGAAGACGCGGCGAGCCAGCCAGCCAGTCAAGTCAGTCTGCCAGAGAGCCAACGGTCTAGAGAGAGAACATATCCCCGGCTTCACTCATCGCTCTCGCCCTCACTGAAGTGTATGGGAACAGCAGACTACTCGCTCTCTCTCTCTCGCTCTCTCTGTCTCTATCTCTTTCGCTCTCTCCTTCTCTCTCGCCCATTATCTTTCCCTCCGTCGCTATCTCTCTTTCCCTCCCTTTCGCTCGTTCTGTCAGACGCACACACTCACACACACAAACAAAGTCTCTGTCTTTCTCTGTGTCTCTTTCACCCCTCAATCCTGGTTACTAGGACGACCTCCGTTGCGTTCGCCAGCGTTCGTACGAATGCCGCGATGGTCGCTGGAGAAAATGGACAGGGAGCAGGGGCGCCCGAGAATGAGTTACTGAGAGAATGAGAAAGGCGAGTGAGGGAAATCGGTTACGGAACTGCACAATGTTAATGGCTTCCTGTAGGCCATCTTGCAACGTGTCAGTCGATCATTATCAACCAATTACAATAATCCCTCGAGAGCACTGCTTCCTGTATTTCAGGCCAGAGGCGGAGTCAATGGAGAGAAGGTTCTGTGAGGATCATACCTAGAAGGACAGAATGCATGTGTGAATTAGGAGGATGAAATACTGGCAGTACAAAAAAAAACATGATCGGTCCAAACACTACAAATGGGCATGGGTTAAAGTTGAGCTTCTGGGTATGAAGGCTATCACAATATCCCTTCCCTCGGGCACTAAAACGGGAGACAGAAGTCAACATCAAAAACCGATTTGAAAAAAGAAAATAAAAAAACACCCCTCCCATGTGCCCCCACGCCATGCCTCCACTCCTCCATCCCTTCATCCCTTCATCCCTCTGTTCCTCATTTCGCTTGTGTATCAAGGTAATGAATTCATAATCTCCGCCGAGCCCCTTTGTAGATCTCTATCGCTGGGGAGATAAGAGAGCATCGTTCCGCTCTAATAGCTGTCAGTCTGCGCTTCTTCCTGCTGCTGGCGCTCTGGCTGTGAAAACCAACCACCACCACCACCACCATAAACCAAACCCCGGCCCAGCCCCAGCCCCAGCACTGAACAGAGCACCACCCCACTCCCTGCAAGAACAAAGCCGTGTAACAGAGAGACAGACGACAGCCTACTGGAGCTGCATGTCCACTAGATGAAAGCCTCAAGTTTCTGTCAGAAGAGAGAATATATTTGAGTGCTAAGTGTTGAGCTGGGGGGTTCCCTAGGGGAAAGTCTGACTGGGATTTTTCTCTTCCCTGTTGCCTGACATAAAACCAAGCAACCATATCTTCCCCCGTCCCCCTCCCCTCCTTCAATCCAACCATACCTGACAAACACTCTGTCACAGGAGGAGTAAATAGTGAGGAGGGCTAGGAGACCTAGAGTAACTAAACTTGTCAAAGGTGCCTCTCAAGGGCTGCCCTGTCATGTGTGTGTGTTTTTAATTTGATTTTCCAGGGAGAAAAGATGTCCGCCGTTTAGAGCTTGGTAGTAAGTGGCTGTCCCCTCCAGGGACGGAGAATGAGCGATGGCCTGCGACTATTAAAGATGATTGTGCAGTTTCCCCCAGGGTGACAGAGATGAACAGGGCCGGAGGTGGGAGTTGAGGGCATCTTTCATTTGTCCTACATTTTATTGTCAGACACAAAATGAAACGTGAGGAGATTCCAACTTTTTGCCCTGCATTTTGTTTCTTGGCTTGCCTGGCCTTGAAGAAGGGGTCCCCATTAGGCTATCACCAAGAAACCAAATAATTTACATTTATATATCTATCATGTATGCCCATCATGTACATGTTGGTTCAAAGCCAGAGTCATGGCTATCTTATTCCCGTTCCTGGATGATTTATAAAGGAGAACCAAACGGCTAAGCGGCTAGCCCGCCACCAAATAACTTCTGCTTTTTTAAACAGCTCCAGTAGCGTGCATCGCGTGCCCTTGCGTGGCTTCTGCGAACACCGACCGAGACGGCAGAGAGGGGGCCGTGTGAGATTGAGGAGACGCGAGCACCAATTGTTGAGCGGTCTCATTATTCCATTATAGATTGCACATGTCAAGCAGTAAAGTGCTGTTTTCATTTCCCCCCTACCCCCCCCCCCCCCCCCCACACACACACTAACCCTGGCCACTGAGCTACGTTTCCTCACCTGAGTGAAATTGACCACGTTAAGCCCCAAGTCACTAGAGGAGAAGCGGTGTGTGCAGTCGAAGATGTATTGCTCTGATTGAATTAGGCAACTGTGAATAAAAGGCACGGGGGGTGAAGGGGAATCAACATTCAATAATACCGTTTTATTTTGCGATTTAAATCGATTTGGTCCAATACCTTTTCTTGTTGTGTTACCCGTCACAACGGGTTTGGAAGGAAGTGCAGAAAGGCTGAAAGGCTTGCTGTTGTCACTTGCCGGGTATCAGAAGAGAAGCACACTCAAGAGATTGGTCTTTAAACTGCCTGCCCCTATGCATTAGGGTTTGAGCCTTGTGAAAAGTTCACCTCGCATATTCCCCCTCAAATTGGGTAACTGGTTATAAAGTGTGTTATGTCTTTGCTGCTCTAAAATTTGGAACAAACAAAAAGATAAAATTGGATTTGGTCCCTCGCAAGTATATTAAAGCTTGTTATAAAAGTTTTTTTTTAAACACAGTCACTCAGTGTTGTCTACAAACGTATGGTAGCCCATTGTTCAATATCTACAGTGTCATTACATTTACACTGTGGATCCAATCAAATTTCCAGGTTGTATAGACAAGAAACAATTTACTGTTTATATATGAATGTTATATTCAGTCTACTTGCAGGCTACAAGTTGTAGCCTAAGTCTGCACCCAAGATATATCTCACACTTTTTGATTGGCTTTAGTTATATACAATGATAAACTATTTTAAGGCCTACTGTAGCCTATATATTTCACTGCTGTTTTACCTGCTAACGTTTACTTTGAGTTTTTTGGGGATACTGACATGGCATCAAATCAAACGACCCGAATGAAAATAAAGAAATATAATTAATTCAACATTTCTCATTGGCTTCAAACTAAGCATGATTTGGTTTCCCTGTCCGACTCCATCACTTACTCTGCATGGGGTCGAGCAAGGGTTTCAAATAACGTTCGACCCCAAATCCTCATCTGTTTCTACTCTGTAGTGTCATTCACAAGTGGATGGTCACGTGAGCGCCGAGAGGCAGTCTCCGTTTTTTTCGGGCAGCAAGGGGGGGGGGGCACTCTACACCCGTCTCCCTACCCCCAGTCGAATGAGGTGGATTTAGGAAGAAAAGACTCGAAACCCTGGGACGTGGAGATAACCACAGTGACAAATAGACACATTTGGAAATCGTCGCACGGCTTACTTGGATACTTTTGTTCTATTGTGGCGATCTTCTACGTGCGAATTCATAAAAACGGAATACAACCTCACACGAACATGCAGTAGCCTAGTGTTGGTGCGCTCTATACATAAGCGCGTCTGCGCGGTGCCCTTGTACAGTTTGGAATATTTTTTTAATGTTTTACACTCTCGTGGGATGCAAAATAACGGGTCTGGAAGAGGAAACGAAATTAAAACGAGTGCCCCGCATCTGCCCCCCATAAACGAACAAGTCGAAGGGGTGGTTTTTGAACATATCCTTCTTTCGCCGAGTAAGTTCTTTTATTTGTCTTTTCTAGTTTCAAATAACAAGAAATATTGACTGGCATTTACACTGAGTTTTGATCAACACATTGCCTAAAGTAAGCTAATTATGCTTGGCTATATTGCTTTCTTGTCAGTCTCGGCACCGTTACTTGTAGCTTATTCTTCGGTAGCCTTTGTCCACGCAACACAAACCATTGAATTTTTATTTTTTTATCATGAGTTTAAATTGTAAAAAAGACCAAGGTTATTAGAATACTGCAACTTTCCCAACGTAGGCTACAGTCGTTAAGATCACTCGATCGGTTCCTTTGTTTAATTGTGCAGATCGGTTACTTTTTTCTGGCAGTAGGCAAACCTACGAAGTTGTCTTTATAGGTTACTATGCTTTATAATGCAGTTACCCATTACCTGGCCTAAATTCCAATGAATAGTCTTTTCTACAGTCACGTAGAAAACTGCCTATTTGCCTATTTAAATGGTTGGTTGGGTTTATGTAGCCTACCCAAACATTGACTTGTGAGCCCTGGTTGTATAGGCAGCACTGCAGTGTAGCCTACTTTGACTAGAGTTTGTTCGAAAAGAATTTGACTACTGGTTGGTGTGGATGAGCTATTCGACGAACTACAAGGGAGACCAGTGCGTCACAAACCCATTCGAAATTAGTCAATCAGAACCATCACATCATTATTCGTTTATTCATTGGTAGGCTACTTCGCTCCATCAGATTCGTTAAGCGTAGAGGAGAGGGGAACTTTTCAAAAGCCTATGCATGCTGTGTGGAAAAGGGCAGGCACAGTTCAGTTCCCCGAAGTCTTTGCTGAATGTTTCGGTTTGTGCTGTGTATTTGTGAAAACGTCTTTTTTTTTGCTGATTAAGATACACGAGTAGGGGTTATTTTACAATTGTGTAAATGTATTTCCAATTCATTTCTTTTAGTTGTTGCCATTATGTATTTTAAACCATTAAGACAGCAGATGATTGTTATGTAGACCAAAGAAGCAACAATGACTGATTTGCATGACTCAGAATATTGAAAGTGGTTTTATTTCCCAATGATAAAATAAAATATCTGGAGTCTGGAACAGTGTAGAAAAATCTGGTAACAATGTTTGTCCTGCCTTGCATTCTATTGCCGTAGGCTTGCCATTCATCTTCCGTTCAAAAATTGAGTAAATTCGAATAAATAAACTCATTTATAATGATGAGAGCCACATGTTGATTGTCAGGAGTGAGAAAACGTCTCGTCCTTCAGAGTAATTGGACAACACCTAGCATGTTGTGAGCTTCACATCGACTGTGTCCAAGATCCTTAATGTTGATTTAATTGAACCATTTATCACAGCTGATCACCGTCAGATGCCAAGAAGAATATTGCGGAAAATTCCAAGCAATGGCTGTAAGACTGAAGCAGCTAACTGTGACTAGTGGATGTCGTAGATCTGTCACATGCTTCAGGAAAAATCACAAATCAATGAAACCCTGACTGACAACCATGTAAGCAGCTGTAATGAATGGATGCTTTTAAGTGATGTTTCTTCTTGAAACTTTGTTTATTGAATCAATTTTTGATTTCCCACCAGCATTTTTTCCATACTCTGAAGGAAAGTTAATTGAATTGTGCCCCGGATATGATTTCTGTGCCGAGGCCTTTGTAGGTGTCCTCTCAGGGGTTGCAAAATTCATTTCCCAGCAATTATGACTTTCTGAGCTGTTTTCTTATTTCCCTTTACTTATCAGTTGTGAGCTTTTTCTACATTTCAGAAAGGATCAAAAGAGGCGATTTAAGAGTGCCACAGGCTGCCTGTCAGTACAGTCATTTAACTCAGACGGCTTGAAATGGAGTTTTTAAATCGTCTGCTCTCTGCTGGCATTTGGTCTTTATTCACTTGGAGTTCTCGCAGGTAATTACATTACAACTTGTAGGCTTTTTTTAACAATATTATAACCAAAGGTATTTATGTAGGGACTTTCACAGAAGCAGCTTATGCAAACCATTACCAATTGACCTACATATTGAAGTTCTCGAAGTATTTATACTTTGTGGTGGCACAAATGCCCAGGCATTTTCCATATTGAAATTAAATGACGTGACCCAGATCTTCTCTCACAGACCGCACGGACAACGTGAAGGGATGTGTGCCACAGGGCCGCGGTGCCCTGTCCTTATGGAGGCTGCTGCCCTCAGCCAACCCCACGCCATCTAACTATAGCAACGACAAAATGGTTTAGGCAAGGACAACGAGACAACAAAAACATTTGTCAAAAGGAGACACAAACACACCTGCCCTACTATTTTTAAAGCACTCCAGCGATTTGCAGCAAGTCCTTCCCCTACCACCCAGCGCTATGTTGATTGCATTTTGAAAACCAAACGAGGGAGGGAGGAAAAAATAATAATAATTACATCAAGGGCTTCGCAATTAGTCATATTGCTCTTGAGCGGCAGCCTCAATGGCGCCAAAGCGGCATTAATAGCAGTCGCTTCCGAGTTCCCGTGTTTCTGCTGTGACACAGGAGAGGGGAGGGGGGGGATGCGTGCGCTGCGAAGGGTGCCTTTACTCTGCCCGCTAATTGTATTTATTCTTCTTAATTTGTTGGGAGTGCTAAATTGGGGGCTCTTCAGCTGGCGCTGGGTGCAATTTGTTTGGCTGGGAAAGTGGAGGCATTATGTCTCGTAAGATGCCCCCTTTTTCCTTTGATAACCCGGATTAGCCGTTGCCGCGGCGGCCGTGGGCGTGTCGAGTGAGGCTAACGAGACTCTTTTATTTGTAATCGGCCAGAGAACAACAGGACAGGCTTGTAGCTGTCTGCTGTCTGTAGAAGTATTTGATATCGGGCCATGTACATCAACTACAAAAACAATACGATACGTCACAATAACATCCTCCATCTTCAAGGATGAACCTTCGGCGGTCTCTTTCTCACTCGACTACACCTTCAACTTTGCCACAGGGGAGAAGGGATGGGGGGGGGGGGGTGTGCCATGGAACTGTTGACTGCTTTGTCAGACCTGCTGGCTGGCCCTGAGTTCAAACCAATTCGCAGACCCACAACAGAAACAGTCGGGAGAGCAGATCCAGCTCAACGCAGCCTGTTTCCCCCAAATGATATTTACACAACGGATCCCTGAACTCAAAGGTTGGCCGCCGGAGCGAGCGCAGAGCACTTCCAGGGGGTTGGAAGCAGGTTAGAGTAAGAGTATCTGGCCAGATAAGGCGCGCTGTAGTCATGTCCACAGCTCGGTAGGGCTTATCCCTCTCTTGCCAAGTAAAAGTCCATCTCACACTTGGCTTCCCTGCACTGTTTAGCCCGGGGGCTCAAAGCTTCAAAGTCGCCCCCCCCCAAAAAAACAAAAACAAAACCTGGCCACGCGGGGACTGATCCAACACAGGTCGTCACGTCGGATGTCAACTCCCCCAAGTCTGTTTGGCGGCTCCGTGGGAGCCAGGACACGCCGCCAACGCTCGAGTATCTCCCGTCCCCCAGATACCATGTTTTACAGCAATGATCCGCTCCAGCTGCTTTGATAGGGTTTCGTTAATGGCTTTTACACATGGGGCTGGGCATGGGCAAACCCTTGTTGATGCCTGTGCCCCCCTCTTAACACCCCCACTCACACGCACACCCACACACACTAAACCCTGCCCTGGCTTTGTCCCCCATCTTTATGGTTACGGAGTTAATGCAAACTGGTGTTTCATGGCGAGTCGTAATTAACACCCTGTTTGGGGGTTGGCAAGACAGGCATGTGTTCCTCCACTCCCCCCTGTCCCCTCTGGTTCCACCCGTGGGCTGCTCTCCAGCTTGTTAAGTGTGATTACCAGCTGCCGGCCCTGGATTGATGCGGCGTCCCTCAGGGCGTCCTCACAAACCAGGTCTCTCAGTACGACAGCCCCACCCAGGAGTTACAGCCCACGTGAGGTTGCGGACGCCCCGTTGCGATGTCCCGATCTGGGGTGGATGGGGGTAGGTCCCAGAAGCAGACTGTTTTCTTCTCCACTTTGGGTCTAGTGCTCTGGCGTTGAGTTTCCTCTTGACCAATGGGCGGACAGCCTTGATCGGTCGCACAGTCCTAGATAGTGCATGTGTTAACTTGAACTAAGTCATCGAATTGGAATTCTTGGTGGAAGATCTTTTTTTTTTTATATCTCCCATGTAGATGTAGAGGAATTCAGGGAGATAAACTGATTTGAAATCTTGGCTGACTCAAACATCATATGCAAGCCCCCTTATTACCTCAGGCCTCTAGACAGTAATATTGTAGGCTACTAGGTTACCTCTGTGCAACTCTGTGGCCTTATTATCCGTAACAAGTAGGCCTAGTTAGGAGACAAGGAATTGGTTATTATTTCTTTGCTTTTAGCCTTCCAGTGTGACATGGTAGTGTTGACATAATTAACCCAAGGAGTGGTGTCCTCAGAAGGGGCAAGGATGAAGCCAGCAGGTCCTGGGTTGGGAGAGAGCTGCCGCCCCGAAAATGGGGGCTCTAAAGGGGACTGGCAACAGTTGAGGCACAGGTTAGGTCGCAACAGCCTGTCCATTTCCACCAAGCTGGAGGAGGAGTGTGGGGGGTGGGGGAGGTTTGTGATTATGGGATATTAGGGGGTCCTTTGTGGGCAAGAGGGGGAGGGGGGGGGGGGTTGGTTGTATAAACGAGGGGACGCTTGAGCGTCGAGTCCAGATTGTGAAAGGCCCTGGAGGGCAGAAGTGATTGTGGGGAGAGGTGTGTGTGGGGGTGGGGGGGTGGAGGGTTGGGGAGTGTGGGTGGAGAAGGAGAAGTAGGTTTTTTTTCCATCATGTGCTAAAAGCTGTTAATCCTCTGGCTCTTTGTGTCCGAACAGAAAGCCCAGGGCAGGATGGGTAGAGCAGAGCCCCATTCAGCATCCAGGCCCTTTGTTGTGATTTCCCCCCTGAAATCGAGGGACATCTGTTATTGGGGATGGCGTCGGGGGTGGGGGGTGGTGGGGGGGTGAGGGATGGCGGGGGTCTTCAGCTGGTTGAGGCCCGGGGGGGAGAGAGAGAGAGAGAGAGAGGGGGAGGAGACACGCAAGTGAGGGGAGGGTTTGTTGTAGAGAAGGAGGGACAGGGGTTGTCTGGTACAGCAGAAGTAGGCAGATAATTGATGGATGTAAGTGGCGAGTAATTGTGTGCAGCGCGAGCATGAAAACATGGGCCTCTGAAGGAGAGGAGCGAGAAGGGGAGAGGGTCCAGGCAGAGATGAGGGGACGAGAAAGGGGGAGGAGAGAGGGAGGGAGGTAGGGTTGGCTGTTATGTTGCATCAGTCAAGTCCTACTGGGGTTAAACAGGAGTAACTACCTGCCTGTCGGGACGATTGTTCATTTCCTTCCAATGCGTGGGTCACTTCCTGGTTATGAGTGATGGCAACTTGCAGTCATGGGCCCAGCCAACGCGATATGTGGCCCATTTACCAGCTGAAGGGAATGGTGGCTGCTTTCATATTCTGAAGCCGCCTGGTTAAAACACCTGGTTTGCTGCGCCTCTCTCTGCCTCCTCCGACCCAATTCTCATTTCCCCTTTCCTTTCAGACTGACACGACGAAACCATTTCTTTTGTGTTAAGAACCCCCCACTTCTAACCCACCCACCTGCCTGAAAGCCCTAATAACAATTTGATAATTACAACCCTTTCAGTGGAGCGCCTTTTTTATTTTTCCTTTCCCCCCTCTTCCAAAGGCTGTGTACTCCCATCAGGACGCATAAATTGCCACGCGTCAGTTGTGCGTTACACAAGGGGGTGAGGGAGAGCCCGTGTGTGTGTGTACGTGTGTGGGGGGTGGGAGCGTAGACCGGTCAGGGGTCTCCTCCGCGTTTGTCGAGCGTCGCGAAAACACGTCTCCGCGCCGATAAGAAAGGGAAGCGTTGGCCTCGCGCGGCTTGTGACACCTCGTCTGGCGTCCTCGGAGCTAGAGGATGACACATCTGTGTAAACTACTGAGCGCCTCTGCTGTCGTTCTGATGACAGGTAACGCAACGGGGGAAATGGCCCTTTGACATACACTCACCTTCCTCCCCCATCTGTTTGGAGAAGAAGAAATAATCTTTAGTTTCAGACATTTGTTTGGGGTAAAAAGTCGTTTAAAGGCAGCGGCCCCAACCCTGACAGGTAAATATTTTGTGTGTTGTGTGCGTGTGCACGTCTACACATAATAAATATCTACCTGACTCAGAGACATTGACGGACGACCCATGATCACACACCCTCCATCCTCGTACATTGACATGCATTTATAGAGCAGCCACTTTCATTCAATAGTGCCTTTATAACACTAAGTGCGTCATATAATCAAGGGCTGGAAGTGTGCAGCGTGCCAGCTCGGTGTTCTAGTGGTTAAGGCCCAGGAACGATCCGCGTTACGAGTCAAGTGCAACGCTTTGATCTCAAATACAACACCACAAGAAGGTCAATTTCGCAGATGGACATGCCCTTAATGATTAGTGCAGGTGGAGTCTGAAGAGGTTTTTAGATCCCTCCCTCCCTCGTCTCTCCTCACCTTTGATTTTTTGGGGGAGCCAGTCTTCCTTGATATCAGTGAAAGAAATTGGCGAGGGAGGAATGATGGAGGACAGGTGAATTAACTCTTCGGTTTCAGTGTCAGAGGAGATAATCCTGATTAAAAAGGGATGGGGCCTGGAGAGACAACCTAGCAATCAGAGAGCTACTGCCTTTGGGAGATTACCGCAACCAGAGGGAGGGGCCTTCCTGCATATTTATTCATCGTACGCATGGCCAGTGTAGCGCTTCCGAAGATGTTTTATGTATTTTTATAGATATTTTTTCCATCTGTAATAGGGGAGATTTGTCTCGAGTTCTAAACCGCTTTACGTCCTCTTTCGTTTCTTTTTGTTTTTTTCGAAAAGTGACGATCTCCGGGGGAAGCGGGTGAATGAGAGCTGTGAGAGCCTTTCTTCTCCATTTAGTCTAGAATAATGACACCGTCCCCCCCCCCCCCCCCCGTACCCCCTCGCCACCGTCTGCGATATATATATTTTTTAACTCCAGATGTTGCCGCGACGTTAGCTCGGGATCGTGTCAACATTGTGGTTTGACCTTGGCCTCCGTGCCAGAGAGCATGCTCAAAGAGAGAGAGGGAGAAAGATTGAGAGAGAGAGATTGAGAGAGAGAGAGAGAGAGAGAGAAAGAGAGAGAAGGCTTGCTGGTTTATCTGGCTGAGTGGGGGGGGGGGGGGAATTGGATGAACAGGGAAGGGAATAAAAGAGGGGGAAAAGTTTACAAGGAAATAAATGGGCTGGTTATCTCACGCCTGTCTTGTTTGTCGTTTGATGCGAGGAGATAGCCCGGACAAATGGAGGCCATGCGAAGCCTGGATTAGGCTTGCGGCGGTGGCGTGCGCAAACACGCGTGGACTTTATGTTTGGCACCGCGGAGATGCAAAGACCTCGTCATACGCGCAGATGAATACAGAGGGGGTCACGTGTGGGACGGGCCTCCGACGGCGGGCGAGGTGGAAGCGCTCCTCCGCACGCGTGCAGGGTGGGCAGGGCGGCACGCGGTGGAATGACGCCACGCCGCGGGCCCACGAAGCTAACGGAGGGCCTGCGATATGGACCCGTCATCAGTTCAACATGCACAAATGCTCCGGTGCGGTATGACCGGGGAGAAATCTGCCCCCCCCCCTTGCCTCCCTCCACCCTCACCCCCACTGTCCCTCCCCCAAGACATGTGTCGTTGCACGGCCCCCAATCTGTAGTCTCCACGGGGGGGGACAGGAGAAGAAAGGGGGGACCGGGAGGGGAGACAAAAGCAGGTCCGGGGGGGGGGGGGGGGGCAGCTGGAGTTCGGCAGCCCCTGCCTACCGCCCCTGCCCTGGGGTGATGGGAGAGGGAGAGGGGGGGGGGGGGGTTTGAACAGGAGGTAGATAGAGAGACCTGGGGTCCTCCATTTGCATAGAGATAAAGATGTGCTAATGAATTTGAACCCCCAGCACCTCCCGGGACTTGCCATAAGGCCAAGAGCGGCCTCGGGGTTCAGGTTTAGCCGGAGCCAAACTGTATGGCTGTATCCAGCGACACTCCTTCGACCACAACAGGGTGCTCCGATCTTGACAATGCCCAAGATGGCCGCCGTGCCACTTGCCAACTGTTGTGAGCAGAGGGTGGAGAGCGAGTCCAAGTCGACTGGAGCTGGAGACAGTCCACCAATCGTCCATCTCCCTAGTGTCAGCTTGTTCGTGTAGGACGACAGAAGGTTTGTAAAAGTGGTTGTAATTTGCGATAGGGGTTACTTTAGTTTGCTTTTTACACACCACTGAGAGACCACATTGTCATTTTGCACCCCGAGCGATTCTGTAGCTCCTCTTCCTTAAAATAAATAGCCCCTAGCAACAAAGATTCGAAATGTAGCCACAGAAACATGATGCTATCATGTTTAGCATGTTGTTATACCCACACAGAGAACTGCTGCTGCCTCGGGCACGCAACCCCGTGTTGTGGGAATGGACTCTTCCCCCAGAAAGCAAGCTCGTAAAGAAGCGGGTCCCACCATTGTAAATTACAGAATGGTCTTGTTCAGCCAACACACTGCCAACTGGGAAAAGCATGGAAACAAGTTTGCCGCATAGGCCCGCATGGTTGTGTGGAGACAGAGAGAGAGAGAGAGAGAGAGAGAGAAAAAGACAGGAAAAGAGCCATAATTTACAATGATGGATGCTGCCCTTTGCCCCGATTGATCAGTGTCTGAATATAAAAGAGACCAGTCGACATGTATCAATGGCATTCTATCTGCATGTGTTGGAGATAGGTTACAACTGTCAAGATCATTTTGTTGTTGACTATTTTTTACCTGGTAAAGCCCCCTGGAAATAAATGTGTTACGTCTGCATATTTCTGTTAAAAGTACTTTCACGCTTTCTGTGCAATCCCGCCTAGCGTAATCTGTATCTCTGTATTTAAAGCTTTGAACAGGTTTAACCGTTTCCCACAGTAAATTGCTTCCACAGCACATTGCGTGCACACACTTCAGCCCTGCATAGCAGCCACTGCCTGGAGAACAAACTATATTTAAGGAGATGGAATGCCAGAAGGGAACCTTGAGGAACCCTGGACGTCTTTTGAAGTCAGCTCTTTTCTCGACGAGCGAGTGAAGTCACCGACTTCAAAGACGGAATTTCATGCAAACCCGTATTGATTCTTTCCTTGTCTAGTATCTGCACTACTTTGGGAATAGGATTTATTTCCGAGCTAACTTGGTGCGGCAGTCAGGTCATAACTTTCAATTCGCAACTGTGTTTGTGCGTGATATGTGACTCTGTGGGTCTTTCTATCTTTTTAAGTGTGTGTGTGTGTGTGTGTGACAACACAAAGAGCCTTTAGACTCCGGCCTGTGGTGGGGAGAAACTTGGCATGGCTTTGTTTCGTTAACAGGCAGGAATTTGGGAGGCATTATGGAGTGCCGAGTCATACTTTTGTGGATGTGACCTCTGTGGTGTACGTCTAAATGGAGGATGTAAGCCTGCGTCGTGGTGGCTATTGGCCCCTTGGCCTCTGTAACAAAGTGGCCCTGGAGAATGCTGGCTCGTATGAAATGTCTTTGCCACTGAAGCCCTGGTCGTGCCAGAAGAGCCACTTTTTCAAACGAATGTGTTGCAATTGAAAAACAACCTCACAAGCACTAATTACTTTCGTCAACCAGATGTCATGGAGACAAACGCCTTTCACGCTTCACAAGCAGGAATTACATTCCAGCTTGACACACTGTATAAGTATAAACAGTGTGATCTTAAGCATGGAAGCTGATAGGGTGTGTCACCACCTCTTGCGTGGAAGTGTGTGTGTGTGTGTGGTGCGTGTGTTGAAACGTTACCATCCACTATAATAGCTTTCTGTGTGTTTGTGCGTGTCTTGTGCCTGTGTTCAAACATTTCTGTATGCGATAAATGTTTTCTGCGTGTGTGTGCATGTGTGTGTGCGTTTGGACAGTCTCAGAGACGCCTCCTCCTCAGAGAGTACTGGGAACAATGCAGAGTGGTGTCCCATTCATCCGCAGGGGTCAGGGAGTGGAGGCGGAGTTTAGGCCGAGCGATCCATCAGCCCCCCCATGGTCTATCATGTGACAAGACCACCCGCCCCTGGTGTCACACGCCAAAGGTGACATTGACTCCCAGTCGCGTCGGCTCCCGTTCGTTCCAGTTACCGAAACCGCGAGGTCTCAGACTTGCCCTTTAAGCTTGCCCTTTAAGACCTTACCAAAAAAGCTGTTGAGATTCATCTCTCTTCCCTCTCGTCCTATGGCAAAGACAAGTAGTGTCGTTTTTCCAAAAGAGTCATTTCTCAAGACCGCTAATGACTGCCCTGACCTCCATGCGCGAGCAATTCCCCCCTTCCGCTTTCGAACCGCGTCTAAAAAAACATCGATATATTTGCGATCCGTGATATCGCTCAATCTCGGCTGGTGAGGGGCATTAGCCGACAGGCGATTGCATACAATTGACCCACCGGTACCGCGTGGGCATACAACACTGGGCATGCCGGAGAGAGGAGGAGGAGAAGGAGGGGAGGAGAGGAGGAGAGAGAGTGCCGGGCAGCCTGGCACATTTTGTTTCGTACTGCGTTGAGAGAAGGATGGAGGGGGGAGGAGGAGGTTGGTTGGTTGGTTGGAGTCCTGGGAGATGCAGGCTGCCAGCACTGTCAAGAAGGAGAGTGGAGTGAGAGAGGGAGGGGTGAAGCACTGCTGGAGACGGGAGTGTGTGCGTGTGTGTGCTGGGAGATGGGATGTGGGGAAGGAGGAGTGGGAGAGGGATGGTGAAGGAGAGGGAGAGAGGAGAAGTGAGTGTGCGTGTGAGGGAGGGAGGGCGTTCGAGAGAGAGAGATAGAGAGAGAGAGTGGAAAAAGGGAAGCGGGGAGGTCAGGTGGTGTGGAGGGGGGAGGGAGGGAGGGGGGAGGGGGAGGGAGGGGGCTGAATAGGAGACACCATTAGTGGAAGAGAAAGAGAAAAGGCAAGATAAAGACAGGGGACGAGTGAGCGGGGGGGGGGGGGGAGGGGGAGGAGGAAGGAGAAGAGGAGCCAGTCCTACCGTAGCCGCCCGACTGATAGACCGTCCAGGTCGACCTCACCGTTTGATGTGCGCCAATCAGATTTTAATGAGGCTGCCTTTTTGCCGGTGGGCCAGTGCCGGATACCTCTCCCAGATTAGGACCGGGCTTACTGAAGAGGGGCATTGGAAGGACACACCGGATCCCACACTAAGGAGAATCACCCGCCCGCTCCCCCCCTCCCCCCCCCCCATCTCCTACCCCGCTTGTTGAGGGACTGAAACCATCCAAGAGAAAAGGCCTCGGCGGAAATCTCTACCTCGAACGTCCGATGTCGGCTCCTTTCGGGAAAGCCTAACGTACACCCAGCCCCGCCCTCCTCCCCACACACACACTCACACACACCTACACACACCCGCTCTGCTTGCTCGCAATGCAGTGGCAACGTGTCTGTGTGCGTGCACTTCAAGGAAGGCGGTGGTCTAGCCAGGCGCCCGCCAGTGGGGATTGGTGTTAGAGTGGAGATAATGATGGCGGTTGCTCCGCCGTGTATTCCGCTTAGAAGGTTTTACAACGTGGGCGTGCAGGAGAGCGGGGTATTCCCCTCGACGCTTGTTTAGCAGTGATTTGGTGCGTGCTGATTACGGGGTAGTCCTTGGTGTACTCGGTTGAAAAACGATGGGAATGCTTAAGTGCGTCTGACGCCGCGGCGTCGTAGTTTGAAACTCTCTTTGTTCGTTCGGTTCAACTCTGGAGGCTGGCACCTTCAGTCACGTGCTGGGTGTCCAATAAAGGCGGTTTGTCGGTGAAGGAAGCTATCGGCGTGTTTGTTTGAAAATGGATTTTGACATTGGCCCACTCTCAACTGGAGGTGGGGGGTCTGGGGGGCGGGGCGCTAAAGTGATTTCCCCCTGCTGCCATCTTGTCCCTTTTCTCAGCTGTCAAAGCCCTCTACTCATTTACTGGGAAGCGAAGCATGATGGGTACGGTAGTTTGCTGATCCCTGCAGTTCATATCAATCCAGACTTTGACGTTCCGTCACGTTGTACAGGCAGCTGCTGTCACCAGAGACTGTCATTTCCGCCCTTCATAAATCTCAGATTTCACGGAACACCGGTGTTTTGAAGAACAAGGACGTCCTCACTGCGGGAAAAGACTACTAATCGGATTAGTCGGATAACATTGTTTATTTCGGGTCTTTGGACACGAAACAGCCACGTGGTTACGACTTGGGCCACAAAGAGGCATTGACGTGCCGTACCGGGGCTCTGAATATCGTTGCGGCGGCATGCTAGCAATTTTCCGCAGTCAACCTTGTTATGGTGTTAGTGTATGCAGTCAACACCCACGCCCTTTAAATTTGCCTCCATTGGTGTGCCCTTCAAGGCTTGTGACACTGCACGGCGTTCAACATCGCTTCATGTCGCCTCCTTCATGTGGCCTGGTTGCTGTTTGTTCCTTTTCCTCCAGCTGTTGCTGTGTAGACCCCTAACCACTGGCGAAATTGGTGTTGTTTTATGTCGGGTTGAGAAACATGGCGATTCGAGACCGAGAGTCATTTTAAGAAGTTTTCTCTTAAGTTTTGGAGGTTTCGTCTAGACTGTGTGGGGCGGGTCGGAGCTTTCGCTTCTCCACAGAAGTGGTTTTGGAGTGTATGTGCTGACATGTAAGACGCAGAAGAATTCAAAGGCCCAGACTGCAGATGTGGTTACATGCTGGTGCCCTTGTTCGAGTTCCTTTTAATTACTACTCAAGGAAAACAAATATTTGGACACCAGGCCTTGACGTATCGCTTTCAAGACACGCTTTAGTCGAAGCAATATGCTGTAGGGTATTGTATAACCGAGGTTTGTAGGGAGTGCAAGGTCTTTAGTGCTTTTATGTTGACACAAGATACTGACATTACGAACATCAAGGCACCTTGTTAGAAACCATGGCACTAATGTGTCTGTGTGAAGTTTAGGCGGCTATTTTTCGATTTTCCCTGCACTCGTGCAAGCAGGGAGTAGTTACTGGACCTGCCAGGGACAAAATGAGAAAGGGTTTGTAGACTTTAATCAGAAGTGATGGAAAGCAGAATTGTCTCGGTGTAGGGCCTTTGTTGCCGCTAAATGTTATGGTGCGACCTTGTAAAAACAAAATGGCCGAAAAGGGGGCAAGACAGCAAATTCCATATAGATTGTTACTTGTTGTCCCCCCCCCCCCGCCATCCCAATGTGAAAATGTTTTAATTTGCCCTGCCACTTGGCACAAACGGCAACACTGCACATTTCTGTGGCCACTGTGGCATAAACAAAATGCATTTAGCATAATTGCACCTTTGGTGCAAAGTATTGATTTTCTCTCTCTCCGAGTTTTTCTTCTTTTCAGCTCTTTATTTTCCTTTTGCATTCCTCCGCCGGGCTCTGCTCTTGCTCAACCCTCTCCTGGCCTCCGCCATCTCTCCTCCCTTGGACGGTGTTCAAGTGGAAAATAGTAACATGAGTGAAATTCGATTACAGTAACAGAAATAATGTGCACCTTAACGACGTGAAACCAGCCACCGTCAATGGATTTCCTTGTTCCCTGAAAGTTGGAGGGCTTAAGATTCAACCGCTTTTTCACAAGTCTGGTGAGGTGTATAAACTGATAGTGTTATTATTAGTTTAATTGCATTTTGAGGTATTCATTCAGCTGACTCTTTCACCCAAAGAGACGTAGGGTACGGGGGGGAATTTGAACGTGCGAAGAATTGATCTGCTGTCAAATGCTCTAATCACAGAGCTATACCCTCCCTTATCAATCTGAGGTTTTGTCGAGGCCTGATTGCCATTTACTACAAAAAGGATACTAATAGTGTCGTTTCTCCTCACACAGTGCTATCATCTCTGACACACACACACACACATTTAACAGCAGCGGGTCACCTGCCTCCGAAAACCCTTGTAAGGCCAGGCACGGCAGTCTGCCCATTCGTGCCGAATAATCCAATAGCTAGCTTCCCCCTTTAACGAGCTAACGGCCATTAACTCCAGAACATGGTCTTCTGTGTTTTTGGACTGATCAAAGACCAGCGTCTAAGCAGCCAGCAGCACTCGTCCCCTCTCTCTCCCCCCCCCCCCCCCCCCACCCGCCTCTCATTTGAGACTCCTCCGCCTTTTTAACGTATTTATTTTCCGCCGTGCAGCGGCGCCTCGATGCCAGACCGGCTTCGAAAACGGGGGTCTTCTAACGAGCCGGAGGATCATTTGAATATCTGAAGGGGACGCCACGTTGGGACCGCAGGCCTGTCATGGGTCTGGAGAATTCTTGATTACATTTTTGAAACGGCAGAGGAGAACAGGGTTTTTGGAGGGGGGGGGGGGGGGTAAAGGTGCAGCGTTGCAGCGAAGGTGTGTGGAGAGGTTTGCTCTCCACCTCTCCTTTTTCTCTGGGAAAGGACAAAACATGGAACACAATCATTTCTGAGCCTGCAGGGCAGTTTGTATGCGTCTGTTTGCTTTCCATGGAGCTCAGCCTCCTCTTGGTTGTCTCTCCGTGAGTCTCTCGCTCTCTCTCTCTCTGCTCTTCTTTCTCTCCCTCTTCCTCCATCTCTCTCCCTCCCACTCTCCCTCCCTCCCACTCTCCCTCTCCCTCTCCCTCTCCCTCTCCCTCTCCCTCTCCCTCTCCCTCTCCCTCTCCCTCTCCCTCTCCCTCTCCCTCATGTAAGTGGAGGTGGAACGGCAGTTGTTTCATGTAAATGGCCAGCGAGCGTCTCATGCATGTTTCATCGAGAGAAAGAAAAAGACCTTTCTGTCTGTTTGTGCTCAAGATAACAATCCCTGTGTGTCCAGATGAGTTTGTGTGTGCGTGCGTGCGTGTGTGTGTTGCCCCTCTCCCTGCATGTTGTCTTGGCTGGCAGGCAGTCAAGGCCTCCTACCAGGATTAACCTCCAGACAATGCGGCTCCCATCCCACCCTCACCCCTACGCACACACAACACACTTACACACACACGCGCGACAGCTATGCGTCTGCAACGCGCACACACACACACGGCCAATTATTCACAGCAGATTACAATTAACCACATCCCTTTTCTCTGTCTGGGTAGTCACAGATCGTAGCATGGGTACGGGGAAGTTCTCAGTGGACTTGACACGTACGCACGTACAAGCGTGCTTACATTCTGCTGACGTATCCCCCGTCACACATGGGCACGTACATCACATTTACGGAAGACAGACGTTTGGAACGCGCGCTATTTACGCCCTCTTGCGGCACCTGCTAACGAGGCGCACGGAAGTGGATCGCGGGGAGATGCGGAATGCGCGGACGCACTCGCCGACGTTACGACGCACACGAGTGCGAGTGCGAGAGGAGCCAGTCGACAGGAAGTTGTTTGGCTGGTATGTGTTGGGGGATGGGACGCTAGGCCGTGAACCCACGTGGCTGTTCTCCAGTGACACGTGGCTGAGCAGGGGACGGACGAGAGGTGAGACGAGGCGTCAGAGCGTCAGCAAAGAGTTCTGAGACCACACACACACACACACTCTCGGTGTTTTGGCCTCTGATCCACTCAGTGTGTACTCTTAACTCGTCTCAACCCCGGGGACGCTCTTGGTCTATTTTAAGCGTCCGCCTCTGGCGATGGCGGGTAAGCAAAACACTGCGCAACAGGAGGAATTTGGCTGCTTCTCATTTGCTCTTTCCCCCATCCCCTCCCATCGAATGAGAAGTACTCTGCTTTCTCTGGAAGCACATTTGGCCAATGACATAACGTGCACACTTTGCTCTCCAAGGAAACTTGTGGAGACGTGCCCGAAAAAAAGGAAAAAAAAGGTGAAAACCTGTGTTTGGCATCTGGACGAAATGGAAAGAGATTTGAAAGAAAATGCTGCATCATTCCAGTCATTTGTTTCCACCGGTGGCCTCACGTTACTTTTTCAAGATGGCCGCCTACACACTCTGGGCTGTCTGCACACATCCTTTCAACCACTTCCTCATTAGCTGGGAGCCACTTAGCTCCATGTCTGGCAGCCCACAGGGGCTGCTTGTCAGCACAACATCAGCTGCGGTAACCAAGAGTCTTGTATCAGCCATGCATGGTGGGAAAGGCAGGCAGTTTGAAGGCGTGAGCAGTTTTTTTAAAAGCCCTACTCGTACCGGCAACTTCTCGCTTTCCCTAATCCCTAACCCTAACCCAGCCCCATGAGGCCTTGTGCTCTCATGCCCATGCTGCCCCTCCCCCCCCACACACACACCCACACACACTCAAAACAGTGGTTCAGCAGATCACTGACATCAACCGTTTTGCATATGTTCGTTTAGCTTGTTTTTAACATTTCTCTTTTACATACATCTACGAATTAGTGCTGCCCCGCGGTCACCGTGGAGACCCCCTGCCCTGGGATGTCCTCGGCCACATGGGAAAGCAAGGCGCTCGAATCGCAAACGCCAGGGAGGGGAGGAGGGGGGGGAGGGAGGTGGACGTGCGGGATGGCCAGAGCCGCTACACACACGCAGGGATGTGACGAGAGATTAGATGTAGGAGAAGATTTATGGAAAGACGAAGATTTTCGGGGGGGGGGGGGGGGGGGGGGGGGGGGGGGGGTCGGGAGGGTGAGACAGGGCAGAGTGGGAGCGTGTCGGTGGGTTCGTATCCGTTCCAGTCGGTGCGCGTGACGGAATGTGACGTGCGCGTGTGATGTGTGTGTTTGGATGCGCGTGTCCGTGTGTGCGAGTGTAGGGATGCGATCGTACGCTCGTGTGTCCGTCCTCCGCGATTGTCGATCTCCGTCGGCGCCCCGCCTGCGCGTGTCTTTAAGAGGTGCGCTTGTTTTTCCAAAGGTTCGCCCGCTTGTTTTTGCAGTCGGCCCGCGAGTGAGTGAGTGGACGTGCTTCTCCACATCTACTGCATGCCCTCGCATGTCTGCAGTGACGACGGCACACACACACACACGCCAGCCAGACAGCCACTCCCCCACCCCTCCACCCCCCCCCCCCCCCCCCCCCCCCCCCACCCCCGCAGGCCTCCCAAAAACTAGACGGCAAGTCACACAAGCAGCCTAGAGTACAGGTAAACACATCGTGGTACCCCTCGGTCTACTGCTCTGTTCAACACTCAATATTTAAGAGCAGACAATATTTGATATTAGTCCTTTGGAAAAAAGGATGTTGTTTCTCCCTCCTTTGTTTATCCAGCTCTTGCTTCTACAAAGTTATTAAGATTGGACAAGCTTCTGGCCGCACTTGATATCTATTCCCTCTGGGCTTTTCGTGTGTGTGTGTGTGTGTGTGTGTATGAGCGTTTGTGTGTCTGTGTCTCCCGTCCTGAATTTCAATGTGGTGGAGATGCATGTAATCACCAGAGGTTTCAAAGAATTGATTGTCTGCTGAGCAAAGGGAACATGTGGGAAAATGTCACGCACACGCACACACGTGTGCAATAATATGCACATGCAGCATGTCACAGCGAGGATCCAGAACACACACAAAGCTCTCCCTCGCTCCTTTTCATTTTCTCCTCTCTCTCTGCCTTTCAGAAGGGAGGTTAATTGAAGGTTATATATGGCGGTGGAGTCAGCGAAGCTTCAACAGGGGCTGCTGTGTGTGTGTGTGTGTGTGTGTGTGTCTGCGTGTGTGTCCCTGTCTGTCCTTAGCCTCTTCATAGTGGGGGGCCCAAAACGGGGGGTGGGTGGGGGGGAGTCAAATGTGCAACCATGCAGATATCTGGTCTAATTAATCCACCCCCAGCTATGAAAGTGTCCTCTCTCTCTCTCCCCCCTCCCTCCCCTTACTCTCCATACGTTCACCCCCTTTCTTTGAAAAGGTTAATAAAACCCTTTCACTAAGGTTAAGTATCCACTGCAAACTATGACGGCCTTCCATGCCGTCACACTGTTCCCCCAAGCCAGTCCACAACGCTTCCCTCCTGGCATAATATTGAGCTCCTGCTCGTGTAAAAATTGCTGTGTTATTCCTACAGTAAACTAACTGTTTGTGAGGACATCGTCGTTTACATTGTGCAGGCTAACTACACCGGATTAACTGGTCATCCTAGCGGCGTTTCGTTAGCATGTAGCTAGCAGGCAACCGGCTAGCGTGTTGCGTGCTGTTGTTCTTTCGGTCGACGGTATCCTTCTCTGTCAATGGAGCGAAGCTGAGGATTGGTGACTTGGTGATGGAATGTGTGTGTGTGTATGCAGGCACTTTTTACCCACACCCTGTTTGACCGACTCCCACACAGATACACTCTCATTAAAATGTCACCCAGAGCTGGGCCATTTGTTGTATCTGTGGAATGCAAGGGAAAGGAGAGAGGGAGAGAGGGGTTAGGAAGAGAGAAGGAGGAGGATAGCATGAAGGAAAGAGGGGGATGGAATGAGGTGAAAAGAGGGAGGGAGGGAGGGGGTGAGGGAGGGAGGGAGGTTGGATGCAAGCCATATTGAGTTTCTGAAAAGGCTGATGGAAAGCACAAGGTGTATGTATGTCCGTGCGTTGATGTTTGTGTGTGTGCGAAACACGCACGTGTATGTGTGTAGGTGTGTGTGAGTGCGTCTCAGAGTACTGGTGTGGTAATAGGATTGTAAATT